>NW_023494796.1:31438232-31483232 GCF_904425465.1 Colossoma macropomum | reverse complement strand
TCTACACAGTGCCAAAACAGGGTTATTTGGCTTGTAACAATAGTAGAATCCTTTTTGGTGCTGTATAGAACCGTTTTCAAAAAAGTTCCATATAGAACCATCTATGTCAAATTTCTCCATCAATCTGAAGAACCATTACACAATGCAAAGAACCTTTTAATCATGCAAAGAGTTCTTTGAGTGTCCTTGGTTCCATATAGAACCATTTTCTTTAGTGAAGCTGCTGTCTTTTCACTTTTCGTGATATACTCTACATTCTTATAAACACGGTTCCTCAAGGGTTCTTCAAAGATGGGATATCACAGTAAGCACCTAAAATGCCTTACTAACCTCATGGCAACGCCTTAGCAACCATTTGGGAATAGCTTTAGCTCTGCAATCACTCTATTTTCATCAGGAAATGCACTTTTCCAATTATTATTATTATTATTAGTAGTAGTAGTAGTAATAGTATTAGTATTTTATTATTATTATCATTATTATTATTATTAAAGATTAAGATCCAGAAACTGAAAACTATGCACTCTACTTTCATATTTTTCATCTGTTTTTTTGCAGGCAGCTGCTAATTCAGGGGTATCTTATCCGCAAAAGGCCGGTGTGGCTGCGGGTTTTCACACCAAACAAGCTGGAGCTCACCTGAGTCTGCTCGTTTAATCAGCTGGTCTCAGTCTTCAAACGTTTCATCAGGTGACCTCCTGCTTTGTTGACTGTAAGACTGGACAAGTCTGTTATAATCTGTCAATATTGTGATCAATAATCCTAAAGATATGTGACTTGATGATCATTAACCATCAGTCTGCTGTTCTGAAAGCCCTTTCATAAAATTACAAACACAACCAAACTGCGCTGTCCTCCAGGAATAGTTTTAGGTTTTGTCCAGCATCACATTGAGCATTCAGAGCTCATCAAAATGAGCTCTATTCAAAAGTCAGACATCTGACCAACAGTGAAGCAGTGAACCCACAGAACAGAAATGAATGAAATAGTAGTATGTGGACTCCCTCCTAATAATTAGGTTCAGTTGTTTCAGCCACACCCATTGCTAACAGGTGTATACAATCAAGCACATAGTCATGCAGTCTATATATATATATATGTGTGTGTGTGTGTGTGTGTATACAAGGAGGTGGTCAGAATGTTATGCCTGATTGGTGTATGTATGTGTATATGTGTATATATATATATATATATATATATATATATATATATATATATATATATATATTACTCATACACTGATCAGGCATAACATTATGACCACCTCCTTGTTTCTACGCTCATTGTCCATTTTATCAGCTCCACTTACTATATAGGTGCACTTTGTAGTTCTACAGTTACAGACTGTAGTCCATCTGTTTCTCTGATACTTTGTTAGCCCCCTTTTACCCTGTTCTTCAGTGGTCAGGACCCCCATGGACCCTCACAGAGCAGGTACTATTTGGATGGTGGATCATTCTCAGCACTGCAGTAACACTGACGTGGTGGTGGTGTGTTAGTGTGTGTTGTGCTGGTACGAGTGGATCAGACACAGCAGTGCTCATAATGTTATGCCTGATCGGTGTGTAAATATAATAATTCTTCAACAACAACAACAACTTCTTAATGTTAGCTTTCAAAAGAGAGCAAGATCACGCTTGTAGTCCAAAGGGTTCAAGAAAAACAACCACTCGAATGAACCGTGTCATTTCAGGATTAATAATTTTGTGCTTAATAAAATAGAGGCGCACTGTAGAAGTGAAAAACATACACTTGAAACTTTTGACTAATGTAATAGTGCTGCTAAGCACCAGAGCAGGCATGGCTGATGTTTGCACAGCTTAGAGTCACATGCTCTCTGGTGATTGCACTGGCCTGAAAGACAACAAAAGGAAGGGTCAGTAACACTGAGCACAAAGAGCTCCCAATGAGGCTGCTGTAAATCATCATACTCACCCAGGCCAAACACACGGCAGTGTGGTCATTTGTGACAGTGTGTAGGTTATGAGTACCATGTTCTAAAAGGAAAACAAAATGTGAAAAATCGGGATATGTATTTATTGGAGAGCCTTAGGATATTAGTTAAAGTGGAATTCCACTCACTGCATAATTAAATGGCTAAGATGTAATCAGAGTAATTCAGAGTGGTTTGGTGTGAAACGCTCCGTTCTAGAGAAACTTACAGAGTCAGAACTGTTCACAGTGGTGGTGATGGGAACCAGACGTCCACCTCTAAAAGCTCCCTCACAGAAAGTTACTACAACTCCAAGAAAGTTGCAAAGGTTGTGCAAAATAAAATGTAAATTATATGCTAATAATTTAAACCCTATATTTAATTGAAAGTGCAAACACAACATATCCAATGGTGAAACTGAGTTTTTTTAAAAATGTTATGCCCATTTTGAATTTGATTCCAGCAATATGTTTCAAAAAAGTTGGGATGGGGGCAACGAAAGACTGGTAAAGTGGTGAAATGTTAAAAAAAAAAAAACACCTGGTGGAAAATCTCACAAATAGTTAGGTCAATTGATTAAGAGCATCCCAGAGAGGCTGAGTCACCACTCTGTGTGGGAAAATGCAGCAATTCAAGAATAACGTTTCTCAATATAAAATTGCAAAGAACCTCTGCTTTTCATCATCTACGGTACATAATAACATTAAAAGAGTCAGAGAATCTGGAGAAATCTCTGTATGTGAGGGACAAGGCCAAAAACCAGTATTTGCTGGCCGTGATCTTTGGGCCCTCAGACAGCACTGCATTAAAAACAGACATGATTCTGTAGTGGAAATCACTGCATGGGCTCAGACATCTCACACACCGAATTATGGCGGAATTTTGAAAAATTGGTGGAATTCCATCAACACTCCACAGACGGCAACAATGTCTGTTTATCTCCGTCTTATTTGTAATGTGTCTCATCCATAATAATCACTTTCAGGCAGATCCGACACAACCTGCAACATGATGTATTCATTATTAATCTAAAATATTAAAAGATTACAGTCATTCCATATTAAAATATGTATTTTATCAAAATAAATGTCACACAGCAAGGGTTCTTGGGAAACTGTGTAACCTCAGTTGGCCAATCAGCTTTTAGACAGCTAAATATGGTGTTTAAGTATTGTATTCATTTAACAAATCCCTATTATTGTTAGATGAACCACTCTCAGAAATAAAGGTTCTGAACTGTCACTCTCATCACTGGGGTGGAACCCCTAAGGGTCCATCTCAGTACCTTTAGTCAGGGAACATAACTAAACCATAATCCACTGAAATGATATGTTCTAAGCTGTACTGACTCCACACACCCCGTCTCGTCTCCAGGCTTTTATTTTACTGTTCTGTTTAAAACATTCGGTTATGAAAAGGTACAAATACGAACTTTTCACCTGCATAAACTTATTTAAGGTTCACAATCAGACCTTAAAACCACTGTTGTACCTTTGAGGGAACATTTACACTGTTTGTGCCTTGATGAATGAAAGATGTACCAGAACAGCACCTTAATTTCTAACAGTGCAGTAGTGAAGTGGTGACTTGTTTGAGAGATAATAGTGCATAAACAAGCAAATCATATTGTCATTTTTTATTTATTACAGGTTCTTTTTCATTTTTGGGGGGTCATGCATTGTTTACAGTGGTGTTCATGAGATCCTAGTTACATCACTGACATACTGTAATATTATGATCATGTTGTAAGTATGATTCTCAAAATATGGATGGTTTATGTATAAATTAGGGAGGCTTGAGTATCAAGTAAAGTACAATCGAGAAACTGTTTAATTTAACTCCCCAACACTGTAAAACCAAATAAGTTCAGAGTACTCAAAACTTTTGTTGTAACCGATTACCTAATACAATTTAAGTTCATGTAATAAATATTTTAATTTAACTGTAATTCAAAATTATATTTTTACTGAACTATTTGTTTTATATAAGAATTATTTTTTCTGAACTCATTTATAATATTTACAATTTATAATATTTTTAAATTCTACACACTACATTAGTTTTAGTTAACATTATATAATTAAATTAAGTTCTCCCAACTTAACAATTACCCAAAACATATAATAGTAGACCACTTATTTTTTTATATAGGAAAATCTACTCAAAAGATTAAAGTGTGTCAAACTCAAACACTGCTTGAATCCTAGTCAAGATCATTTCAACCAATTAAACATTCAAGATACCAAATTTTTTAAGCAAGTAATTTACAAAAACATGAATTAACACCAAGTAACATGTTATTTATTAAAGTTATAAAACATGTAAAACAGTCTGCCATTCCAAAAGCACTAACAACTGACTGAAAACACAAAAGAGCACCTCTCACCCTGAGCATCATTTATAATCGCACAGCTACCTTGAAAGAAATAATTCAATATATAACATTTAGATTATATAAATAATATATATTGATGTTCTTTGTGGCATTCAAATGTGTGAATCGGCTTCAACAACACCACACTGCCGTTTTAGGGGAACTGACAAGTTTGTGGTGTTACCCGAGTACCTTAATTCACACTTGCGTTCTTTGCAAACGGCAAAGGTCGTCTCTGTCTGTCCGTTATTTTTTCGAAAACCGAAATCTTTCCACGCCCATGACTTGTAACCAGCGGGAGAGTGTATAACTTCTTCGTTTTCTTCGCTGCTACTGCTCAGATGACTGGTAGATGGCTCCTGCATTATTAGCTGTTAAACACAAGCACATATTTGGCGGACTGCAACATGCTGCCCCCTACAGCTTAAGAGGAACGTAGCGCACAAAGAGGAATTATGCAGATAATGTTTGAACGCCCAGATTTTCTAATGGGTCGATGCATCGATACAGATCGATGGATTGGTACATCACTAACACTAACGCCACCACCATGTTAGGATCATTCTGTGCTCTGTGATGGTCTTATGGGGGTCTGATCATTGAAGAATAGGGTAGAAGTAGGCTAATAAAAATGCAGATAAACAGACAAACTAAAGTGCGCTTATAGGATCAGTGGAACTGATGAAATTGAGAGAGTATAGATACAAGAAGGTGTCTATTAAAGAGGCTTGTCAGCGTACATGTATGGACCACTTATGCACATGTGCATTCAAGCTTCTTGCTTGGTTCAGTCTTTCATCAAGTCATTTTTCAAACTCAGCAGGGCTGGTTTCAGTGGTTTACCATCATCCAGGCACATCAGTATTCTCTGTTCTAAATTGAATGCATAGGTCAAGCCAAATAATACCATGAATGCATCAGGCAACCTGGGAAGATCACTCACAACAATTTGTGTGTGATGTATTCACTTCGCCCTGGTTTACGGCTGCGCCGCCCCGCACGACCCAGCGCCGCAGTTTTACGCTGTATTTTTGTGCTCTGATCAGAACAGAGGGCCCTCATTAGTATGTCTTGTGCTTTTCACAGAAGTTGGGGATCTTGAGAATCTGTTCGGAAGTGCAGATAGTGGGCATCTCCACTAAGCCCGACACGAAGGACATGCTACTCCTGACTGCCACGATGGAGGAGCTGAGCATTCCCGTCGCAGTGTGGAGTTGGGACATAGACGCTGTGGCTGAGGCTTTGCCAATCAAAGTGGCAGTAAGGACAGAGGGGGGAGTAGTCTGTGCTCTACAAAGTCCTCTGTTTATGAGGTTTGAGAGATTTCACGTCGTTCTGTTCTGCTTGTTTGTTTGTTTCCATGTGAATTTTTATTAAATATTAATATGCTTGCTTTATATGTGTTTGAGACCTCTTAATAATTAATAATTTAATAGTTTCTAGTATCCTATCTCACCTGAAAAAATCATAGAAACCATCAGAAGTTTCTGTTTGTTCCTGCTGGCTTTATAATATTCAGTTATGGTATTTTGTGTTTTTCTGATAGGGCAGTATCAAAACATAAAGAACTGTAATGGTTTAATAGGTAACATTTTAAATAGGTAACCTGTGGCAGACTCAAGATGCATCTGATGGTTTTCTAATGGGATCTAAAGGTGTTTTCAGGAAGCTAGTCATCTCTAATGGAGTTCAGCCAATTCCCTTTAAAGTCTCATTACTTGCTGGACACCAGAGTTTTTCCTAACTGCATTTTTTTCAGCAGGGATGGACCATGTAGTTTAGAGTCATATCTGCTTCTGCTTGCTCAGACATTTTCAGACATTTAAGTAAAAAAAGAATTGATAGCAAAATATATGCTTGGTAAGCACTCAGATCTGCACTGTTGGACGGGAGCTGTACTGGGCTGGAAGGAGGTTTAACCTGTGCATAAATACTGAAATATAAGTAAGGTGTAATCTTAATCCAAACCGAAGGATGAAACCTATCATAACAGAAAGGGCTCAATAAACAAGGTCAGATGAAAACGAAACATTGTTTTCATTACAGAAACAGCCAGCAGTTGTTATTTGAGACAACAGCGAACAGCAGTTCACACACTAGCAACAAAGTACTAAAAAAGTGATTGGATCATAGTTTACTATTGGCTGGCTTTTTAATTTATGTAAATGAGAGCCAGACAGTAATGAAAAATGTGAACGTGTGCCAACCATGTATGTCATTATGTTTGGTAATGAGGTCTATACCAAATCATGAGCTAACTTTTACAGTCAGATCAATTTACCACATGCAGAAATATTTTTATTTATTGCATTAGTAGATTTCCACCACTAGCATAATGATAATCCATGCGCCTACCTAACTAAACGGTGAGAGCTAAACATTGCTATGTAATGTCAAACATGGTTAAAAAGATTAAAAACGTTTTTGCAGTCTTACAGTCAGGGTGGGCGATATGGCAAAAACACAATCATGATATTTGAAAATGTTTTCCTGATACACAGTTACATACCATGATATTATGCTTTTGATAATTGGACCAGAAAACTTTGATAAGTGGAAACAGACCAAAAGGCCCCAGCAGTGCCAAAAATAAACAAATAAATAAAAAACTATGAATATACAAATATTTCTAGTCAACTTTTTACACTCTGCACTGCACCATTTACAGTTAAACAGGACTAATTACGCTGTCTTTGTAATGACACATGCATTTGTTCAGTGTTCTTTATGTGCTGACGATGGCCACAATATGCTCAGAAACCATTTCACGATATTAATACAATATTGCCATATTGCCCACCCCATCTCACAGTGAGTAAATGTTTAAATTTAATACATTGTCTGAATTTAACAGGCTAAGTTAGAGGAGGCAGCGCTGCTGGTGGCCTGTGCATATCGACTTGCTCTCAAAAGAAAAAGCAAGAAACTTGTTCTGTTTAAAGACATCTGATATGAGCACAACACGTACGATGGAAAATGTGTGTTGGTGTCATGTCTGCATTTTTGAAAAATCTAAAACATTTACCACAGCCAAGTTTCTTACTTTTGCAGTTTTTCTTTACAGTATGTGGATGGAATTAGACAGCTTTGCATTTTGTGTATTTCAGACAGGCAAACCTGCTTTTTATCACTTACACCTTGGAGGTAAAGGTGCAAAGCCAGGTCATTTTTGGCTGTTCAGAGTTTCACTGTAAATAATACAGTTTATGCAGTCTTTTAACAAATCTCTCTGCAGAAAATGACACAGTGATGAATATCAATGTAACACAAAATATGAATACTTACTAAATGTCGATTGAAACATTTATGAATATGTAATGATGTGGGTGAAGATGTTGAAGATGAACTGTTACGTACCGCATGTCTTTGTGTGGTCATTACGTCTGTATCACACCATGAGCTAACTATCACGGTCACATTAAGTTACAATTAGGTTGGTCTAAAAGTTAAGTGGAGCCTATCCATGTGGTGCTGAAACAAGAGTCATCACAGTGTAAAGCAATTATTACGATTAGGATGTTTTGTTTCTATATAAAAGAGAAAACAACCTTACACTCCACCTGTTTTAATATTTTACAGGTGTGCATCAAAGCACTGAGGAGGATGAGGAGAGAATGTGGTCAAAGACTTGGTGGAAAGTCCAGACGGAAGTTTGTAGCCATAGATGAGTCAAAATTTGCCCACTAAAGAAAGGTATGTATATGCTGATATATCAAAATATCAAAAGCAAAATTAGATTAATGTGAAGTATATACCACAGCTAATACTATATTGCATGTATTGGTTTAAACTGATTTAGGTTCAGAATTGCTTTAAAGAAACAAAGCACCAAAATATATGATATTCTGTTACATCCTGCACTGTAAAACCTGCACATCTTAAAGAATTAAGTTCAACTCAAATACTATAGAAAGTTAGAGTAACTTAATAAAAAAAAAAAATGCTAACTCAAATGTCCTGATGCCTATCAGGAGCTGGTCACCCTCAGTACAAGCG
This sequence comes from Colossoma macropomum, assembly GCF_904425465.1. Classification (NCBI taxonomy): domain Eukaryota; kingdom Metazoa; phylum Chordata; class Actinopteri; order Characiformes; family Serrasalmidae; genus Colossoma; species Colossoma macropomum. The sequence continues at coordinate 31,474,929 of NW_023494796.1, read as the reverse complement.
GAATATGTTCTGATTTTTTAGATAAAACATAAGTTGATTCAGGGGTTGAGCTGTTGGTGTGTTCTGTATCAGTGAATTCATGTGATAGACTGCATAAATGTTTACATTTAAATGATTTAGACTTCTGATGATTTCAGACATTCAAACAGGAACTTTGAGTTGAATCAACTTATTACAATGTAGTTTAGACTTCTAAGCTTCACTTGATAAATGTTTGATCAATGTAACCTTCTTGAGTAAAACTCACTTAATTCCTATTGGTTCTTGGTTCCATATATTTGCCTATTGGGTGTGTCTTTTCACCTTGTTTACCCTACTGTCTTTTTTAAGGTAGCACTGAATTTCAGGCGGAACTGCAATTAAGATTTAGCACTAAATTTAAGGTGGAACTCCATTTTACGGTAGCACTTAAATTAAGGTGGCACAGAATTTAAGGTGAAACTATATTTAAGATGGAACAGAATTTAAGGTGGCACTCCATTTAAGGTAGCACAAAAATTAACGTCGCACAGAATTTAAAGTGGAACTTCATTCACAATAGCACCTAGCAACGAATTACCATCCACCATCTTGCTACCACCCATGTTGTACCACCTACCACCACCAACCAGTATCCATCAGCTACCACTCAGTATGTACCTACTGCTACCACCCAGTTTGTACCACCAGCCACCACTCAGCATGCATCACCAGCCACCATCCAGTTTAGACCGGCCACCAGCACTCGGCTTGTTAAGGGAAGATGTCGTGGATGTATCCAGCAGGGATTTGAGCCGTGCCAACATTGTTTCCGCTGTGGGCTGCAGCAGCTGGCTGGAGTCGGGAAACGGTGTGAGGTCACTGGGGAGGGACGGCCAGTGACCCAACGTTATACATGTCCCCTATCCAAGTGGAGGCTGCTAAGGCTGAACAACAAATAGAGGGGCCTGATGGAACCAGCAGCAATGGAGGACGAACTTCCCAAGTAATTGGAGGGCAAATGTTTAGTTTCCTGTGTGATCAATGGAGTCAAGACAAGAATGTTGTTAGACACTGGGGCCCAAGTAAGTATGGTCGGAAGGGAGTGGGTGAAGTCCACACTACCAGAAGTGGAAGTCAAGTCTTTGGACAATTTGCTGGATGAACCTTTGTATGTGACTGCTGCTAATGGCTCCCTCATCCCATTTGATGGCTGGATTGAGGCAGACCTGGAGATCTTGAGCAGAGGCCAAAGCAGGTGTTCCATCCGGGTCCCATTTTTGGTCTCCAAGAGCTGTCTCGACTGTCCATTACTGGGGATAAATGTGATTGGGGAAGTAATTAAAGGAAATGGTGATGCTACTGACCCCCTGAGTTTGAATGCCCTGGTGAGTGAGATATTGAATCCAGATGAGCAGGCTGCAAAAGTGGTCGCCTCTCCTGCCCAATAGCCACGGAAAGAGGAAGTGTCATGTTGCTGCACAGTGAGGGCATGGCCCAAAGTAGGAGTGATGTGCTTCGAACCCAGGGCAGAAGGAAGATGGCCAGAGGGGCTGGAGATGTGGCCATCGATCATCCAAGTACCACCAGGAGCCACCAAGGTTGTGGAGATTCCTGTGCAGAATATGACCCAGCATAGTGTGTACCTACCGCAACGTACAGTTTTGGGCTGGATGGAGGAAGTGTGTGCTGTCTTACCTGTCCAAAGCTTTCAGTCCCCACAACAGCAGAGCACTCAAGTTAATACAGCCCAGCAGAGTAACACCACTATGACCCACTCAGATTCTCCTGTAGACAGCAGATGGCATCCCCCTGTGGACCTGTTGCACCTGGAGGTAGAAGAACAGGCTGTGGTCAGACAAATGCTGTATGAAGAGTCTGATGTGTTTCCCAGGGATGATGGGGACATAGGATGCATTCCATCTTTGAAATTAAAAATCCATTTAAAGGATGACATCCCTGTGCAAAAGAGTTATAATGCTATTCCAAAGCCATTGTACAATGAGGTAAAAGAGTACATCCAGACTTTGCTGGAGAGAGGCTGGATCACCAAGTCAACCTCTTTATACTCCTCACCAGTGATGTGTGTCCATAAGAAGGATTCAAGCTTACGGTTACGCGTTGATTTTAGAGAACTGAACTGAAAGACGGTGCCCGACAGGCATCCCTTGCCCTGCATTCAGGATTTGCTGGACAATCTTGGTGGGCATTCATGGTTCTCCATTTTAGACCAAGGATCTGCTTACCACCAGGAGTTTGTGGACGAGAGCTCCCAACATTGCATGGCATTTAGTACTCCTTGGGGCCTATACCAGTGGGTTCGGGTACCGTTTGGGCTTAGCAACGCACCAGCGGCATTCCAACGGTGCATGGAGGGTGCGCTGGAAGGATTGCGAGACAAATGCTGCTGGCCCTATCTGGATGACGTCCTCTGCTACTCCAAGACATTTGCTGGGCTAGGAGCAGTGTTGTACCAGCAGCAGCAAGGTCGGTTGCGAGTGATTGGGTATGGATCCAGGACGCTTACGACCGCTGAAAAGAACTACCATCTACAATCAGGCAAGCGGGAATTCCTAGCTTTAAAATGGGCCATCTGTGACAAATTTTGAGACTACCTATACTATGCTCCCACATTCACTGTTTACACAGATAACAACCCCCTCACTTACATCCTGAGCATGGCCCAACTCAATGTGGTTGGACATCGCTGGGTTGGGGAGCTAGCAGACTTCTACTTTGACATCAAGTATCATCCTGGTAAAGCCAACATTGATGCAGATACACTATCCCGATATCCAGTCCTGCTGCAGGAGGTGATGGGTGAGTTCACTAAAAGCCTGTCTACAGAGGTAGTGACCGCAGTGTGGCAGGGGAATAAGGCCGCTGGAGAGGATGATGTGCCTTGGGTGGCAGCCTTGCAGATGGCTTTGGCAGTGGAGGTGGAACCATCAGGGGCAGCAGTGATCAACCCACAAGATGTGCAGCAGGCGCAGCAGGAAGATGAAGTGATCCAGGAAGTGTTGAAGTTGAAGGAAAAGGGATGGACTCCAAATGAATTGGACAAGAAGCAGATGTCTCGAGAGGTCCGGAGGTTGGTGAGGGAGTGGAGCAAGTTGAATGTGGAGCAGGGGGTGTTGTACCGGCAGACTGGGCCTAGAAAACAACTTGTTTTGCCCAGCAAGTTTAAAGCTATGATTCTCAAGCAGCTACATGACAACATGGGCCATGTTGGGGCGGATAAAGTGATCCACTTGGTACAAGAGAGGTTCTATTGGCCATATATGCAACAAGAGGTGGAAGACTATGTGATCAGAAAATGTGCATGTATCCAGCAGAAGTCTCCCACTGTCCCTGAGAAAGCACCAGTGGGTTCGATTTCAACTAGTGCACCCTTTGAGTTAGTGGTGGTGGACTACTTGCACCTTGAAAGAAGCGCCGGAGGGTATGAATACATTTTAGTATTAGTTGATCATTTTACCCATTTTGCCCAGGCCTACCCTACTAAAAACAAGTCAGGAAAAACAGCAGCTGAGAAAATTTTTAATGATTTTATCCCCCATTTTGGGTTCCCAGAAAAACTTCACCATGACCAGGGGAGGGAGTTCGAAAATAGCTTGTTTCAGCAACTGCAACAACTGGCTGGCATAGCGCATTCTCGGACTACCCCATACCATCCTCAGGGGAACCCAGTGGAGAGACTGAACCAGACTTTACTTCAAATGCTTAGAACGTTGCAGGAAGACAAGAAAGCAGCATGGAAAGATTGCCTACCTCACATTGTCCACACCTATAATTGCACCAGACATGAAGCCACAGGTTACGCCCCATTTTTCTTGTTGTATGGGAGATCCCTACAACTGCCAGTAGACCTGTTGTTCAATTTGAGGTCAGACGAGAGAAGTACCAGCCAACTGGAGTTTGCACAGAGGTGGGCTACAAGGATGCAAGAGGCGTACAAGATTGCATCAGAATATAGTAACAAGTCTTCAGCCAAAGGGAAGAAGTACTATGATCAGGGTGTGAGAGGAATAGCCCTCCAGCCAGCGGACAAAGTGCTGGTACGGAACCTGTCGGAGAGAGGAGGACCAGGCAAGCTCCGCAGCTATTGGGAAGAGAAGATCTACCGAGTGGTAAGTAGAGCAGGAGATGCTGCAAGTCCTGTCTATAAAGTCCAGGCTGAAAAAGGGGACAAGAACATCCGAGTGCTGCACAGCAATCTATTGTTATTGGTGAATGACTTACCTTTGGAAAAGGAGCAACCACAGGAACCTGCCAAAAGAAAGAACAAACCAGTGAGAAAACAGTTACCACCCAGAGAGCCTGACCCAAGTGAAGATGACTCAGAGGAAGAGGTGACCTACAACTTCCGTCCATTCCCTCGGCAAGTGGTGGAGTCAGGGACTAAGCCAATCCAGCCAGCCCAGTTAGAGTTTTCATCCAGAATAAGGACTCTAGTAGAAAACCCTGATCTGCCTGGACAAGAAATACAATAACAGGCAAAAGATATTGGTCAGGAGGTACAATCAGGGGTGGAACTGAGGGAGGATAATCAGGACTTACCTCAAGGAGGAGACGATGAAGCCACTGGTCCTCCAGTAGAACATCAAGGTTCGGATGGCAGGAACCAAGAGGAAACCGTTGAACCTGTGCTGAGACGGTCATCACAAACAGCTAAACCAAAAGAATTTTTTACTTACCTGCACCCAGGCCAGCCAGTGTACCAACAGTGGAAGCCAGGGGCTTATGCAGTGGTTAGTGAACCAAGAAGAGGAAATACTTTGAACACTAGAAGATTGCACATCAAAACGCTTGTGTCCGTTCTCTCTTTTATTAAGGTATGGAAATGGTGTTTTATCTGTTACTGCCTTGTTTTACTGGTCTGAGAATGTATTTTTATGTGCATTGTGTTTTATGCAATTGTATGCCATAGTGTAAGCTCACGGAGCTGCGATAGTCCCACGCTACTAACATTAACTTTAGTATCAGCCTAACTAAGCTGCTATAGTGTTTTACAGGGGTTCTCTGTGAAGGAAGGCTGTGCTAATGTGTGTGTGTTGTGTTCGAGTGCTGCTATAGGTGGAAACGCATCTCTGATTGAATTACTGCCATGTTGCTTGTGAATTGAGTTGAGAAGCACTTTAATTGCGTTTGCACTTTAAACTGGTTTTATTATTCCCTTTTACGCTGAAGCTGTGAAAGTTTATTATGGTTTACATGTGTTTTAGGGTTTTTATCACATTGGTGTTGTCTGTTTATTGCTTTGGTTTTCTTTCCTTCTTTTCTTTATTTTCCTTTCTTCTATAAGCTTGAGTTAAGCAACGTTGGTTTATTAAATTTAATTTGTTTTCTTTTCTAATTATGTCTTCATGAGGTTTGGGTATTTCAAATTGGTTTTTGTCTTTAGGCTTATTTCATTGAGAACGTTTGTTTGTTTGTTCACTTACTATTTCATTAGTGATTAATTGGGTTATTTTGTGAATTTGTGGTCTTTATTTCTTTTTCTAGTTTCTATTGTTTTTTGAGTATTTACTCTATAGAATTTATATGAATTAAGATTAAGTATTTAAATTGCTATTGGTTTTTGCATGAATAAATTTAAACGCCAGAAGATTGCACATCAAAATGTTTGTGTCCGTTCTCTCTTTTATTAAGGGAATCGGGCGTTGTACCGGGCAGCTGTTCAACTTAGCAAAGAAACACACAGAGAGTCAGTTCTGTAAAGAGTGATTACAGGGTTAACAGAGCAGCAGAGACTCCGGCAGGTCTGGATATTACAGCCTCACTAAAAAGGAGAAACCAGAAAGGTAACAGAGACATGAGGCTCCCTGAGATGTCAGCGCCCCTCCACTCCAACATCAGCAAACCTGAGTGAGTGTGTGAGGCAGCAGGACGACGGCACCAACACTCCTAGTTTACCATAATACTCTATGACCATGAACCCCAGATCTGCACCTTTTATCTAACAGGAAACACTAATTACCAAAGGCTCCACTAAACAAGTGGGTTTTTAGCCTAGACTTAAAGACTGAGGCTGAGTCTGAGTCCCGAACACTGACTGGAAGATTATTTCAAAGCTGAGGGGCTTTGTATGAGAAAGCTCCACCCCCTGATGTAACTTTATTAATTTTAGGTACTAATAGTGAGCAGCACCTTGTGATCTAAGTAGGTGTGATGGTTCATAGTGAGAGAGAAGTTCACTCAAATACTGAAGTACATTTAGGGCTTTATATGTCAGTAAGAGAATTTTGTAATCGATGCAGAATTTAACTGGTAACCAGTGTAAGGTTGATAAAACTGGGCTGATATGGTCAAACTTTCTGGTTCTTGTGAAACTCTGGCTGCAGTGTTCTGGACTAGCTGAAGCTTGCTAAGGCTTTTGCTGGAACATCCAGCCAGCAGGGCATTACAGTAGTCCAGCCTTGAAGTAATAAATGCATGAACTAACTTTTCTGCATCCTGTAGAGAGAATGCATTTCTCAATTTAGCAATATTGCGGAGATGCAGGAAGGCTGTTCTAGTAATATTAGTTATGTGTGCGTCGAAGAACAGATCAGGATCTATCATGACATCAAAATTATTTACAGATGAACCTGACGCAACTGAGAAACTATTGAGTTTAAGTGTAAAATCAGACAGTTTGTTTCTAGCTGCTTTTGGACCAAGAAGCAGAACCTCTGTTTTGTCTAAGTTAAGTAGGAGATATATATATATATATATATATATAACTGTGTGTCATCGGCATAACATTGGAAATTGATGCTGTGCTTACTGATAATGGTGCCCAGTGGTAGCATATATACTGCGAATAATACAGGTCCTAAAACAGAGCCTTGTGGAACACCATACTTTACTTTTGTGAGAACAGATGATTCACTGTTTACATTAACAAACTGATAGCGATCAGTGAGGTAGGACCTGAACCAGGAAAGAGCTGTTCCTGTTACTCCTACAATGTTTTTTTGTCTATCTAGTAATATAGAGTGGTCTATCGTGTCAAATGCTGCACTAAGATCAAGGAGGACTAGCAAAGACACACTTCCTTGGTCAGAGAATAATAAAAGATTGTTTACAATTTTCGCTAGTGCTGTCTCTGTACTATGATGTGGCCTAAAACCAGACTGAAATTTTTCATGTATTTGATTCCTTTGCAAATAGAAACTTAATTGTTTTGCCACATTTTCCAAGATCTTAGATATAAAGGGGAGATTCGAGATGGGTCTGTAATTTGATCATTCGCAGGGATCAAGGTTAACTTTCTTAATCAGCGGTCTAATTACTGATAGTTAAAGAGTTTTTGGGATATAGCCAAGGCTAAGAGAGGAGTTTATTATGGACAGAATAGGCTTGGTTATTTAAACAATACTTTTAACTAGTTCATTTTGTTGAAGTAAGGTAAACGATTCCAGCCTCTCTGCAGTAGCTACAATATTCTCAAGATCTAGATTCGCATTATAAGGCAGCAAGTTTGTACGGTTTAAATCATTGCTGCTGTAGGCTAATGGCATCTTTGGTTCAGTAACTGTTTTATTAGGATTTATTAGGAACTGTTTTATTATTATTATTATTATTATTATTATTGTTTTCTATGAGAGAGGAGAGATAGGCTGAGTGTGCTGCAGTAAGTGCAGTAAGCGTAGGCTCCTCCCCCAACTATACCAGCCAGGCCTGATTGGTTAGAGGATTCTAGGGCATGCAAACACTCTACTGCCAGGGCTGGACCTAATCACCAGTAGATATTGAACAAACCCATTTAGCAGGAATTTCACCACATAACATTAATACAACTACTGTACATTGTTACACATCTAAGGCCGCTGTTGTATATGAAATTATTAATTTCATGAAAGTATTCATTTAGACCAAGGGGGGGGTCTGATCCACATTCCTGCTGTCTTGAAATACATGTAACAAATTTAGTTTACACACCTCTTTAATGTTATTCCTCTAATGTCTGGCGGCCTGGCTCCCGGTAAACTGCTACTGGCGCCCCTAAGGGAGAAGCTATTTTCAGACGCTGTAAAATAGAATCACCTCTAGCTCTTTCAACAGGCGTCTCAGAGGGTCTCACTGAGTGGGGCAAACCTGTTGGACACGTGAATGGGAGATGAGTGGTGCTCGAGTGGGGTAGCTTTAGCTTTAGCTTTGCAGTTATGCCGCCGAGACGCCACCCACTCGCCCCGCTGTGAGGGCTCTGCTGCCGGAGTCGAGGGTGTGCTAGCTCTCCCTGAGGCACCTGGAGCTTCTAACAGCGAGTCTGAGCTCTGCTGACCAGCCCTGCTCTTTTCTAATGTCCGGATGCAGCTCTAACTGTATAATCTACTCCGTCAAACACGAGACTAACTTACACTTGTCACAAACAAAGCTAGTAGCACTGCTGTCACTAGTGACACAGAGAGAAGCATAACTAAACATGCTGCACTCAGAGCAAAGCAACAGCTTGCGGTCAATCAGTGCTGTCAGACTTGGACTCACACTGTTGTAAAATCTTTTCAGAAACTTCGCAGTTCCACTGTTTTGTAAAAAATTTATAAAATAAATGAAGTAAAAGGTTCTCTGGAGAATAAAAGAACAAACTTAGTTCAACAAAAAGTTTTTATTTCATATGGATGGAGATGAGCAGTGTTGTTCGGATCAGGGCGACGATCCAGTTTGGTTTTAGTTCTGCTGATCAGAAAAGATTTGGGTCACTCACTCAACAAACGATCAAAAATAAGGCCTGTTTTGCACCAGTTTTGCATGAGTTTATATGTTAGTTTGTGCATAAAGTCTTTACTAAGTCCCCTGTTACACTGGGTAGTTTCAAACTGTCTTTCTCCTGAATTTCATCGCCCCACAAATCTGTAAGTCGTGTCTTAACTAGTAACAACAAATGCATACAACGTTTTAACGCAACGAGAACACGTTCAGAACCTGTAAACATGTTACCATGGAAACAAAACCACTTTTTCTGTGAAAGTAACATCCAGTAAAGACCGGAATGACATTGTAGCCGTTGCCTGTATTCTCTTTAGCATTTCTTTGCAGCTGTTTAACCGCCGTTTAAGATACAACAGCAGCTTCAGTTTAGAGTTTCAGCAGCCGCTGAGTCTCTGACCTGGAGCTGTGGGTGTTCAGCTTCATGTTCGGACGATTAGAGCTGCATATATCGTTTAGTGAGCTTAGTCAACCAAAAAAAGTCATGGTTTTGCTCTGTTTTTTGTTTTTCTGTGTAGTTTCCGTTGGTTTCCCTGTTCAGATGAAGGTGTAAATGTTTCATAACTGCTAATGAGCTGCAGCTCGTTTTGATTTGTAATGTGTGAACCTGACCTTAGTAAATACTTCTCGTCGTGAGCCTCAAACTAGCCTACATCTGAACTTACGTATGGCTGGGGCAGCCGGCCCATAGTGATCACCTGAAAAGAGAACAAACACCCAGCTGGGAACATCACACGTGCCAAAACTCTGAATAATGCAAACCCAGTGTGAGAAGATACGGCTCTCCGGGAAACAGAGCAGCAGTGAGAGCGTTTCTAGGCTGGAACAGAGACGTTTAACTCCGCAGCTTCCATGCGATCACCCCGTTGTTTACAGTAAAGTAATACTGAATTCTGTCAGTTCGCAGGCTGATGATATTTGATACTGTCCAGAATTGTTGAAATGTTGGGTGGAGATGAAGGAAACATGAAAAGTGTATTTATTTGTCTTTTATGCTGTTTGTTGTGGATCCATAATCCTGGTTTAAACTGCAGACTCTCTGGAAACAGTTCTAGGATCAATGAGTGAAGTTCCAAATCACGCTAGGGAAAATCGACCTGTTGGTGTCGGAGGGCTGAAAGTCGGTAACTGCAGAAATAAAACAATATCCAAGCTGTTCCTCCAGATCCACACAGAAGTGGTTCCCTCCCCAAAGAATCCTGCTTTTGGTATGGTCATTCTAGTCCCCTGACCAGCCCAGACCATTACACACTGAGGGAGAGTCCAACAAGGATCTCCTGATAATCTGACAGGAGAGGACATATAAACACAATGATTTAGAATACTAAAAACACAGATTCACCTAATAATGAACATTCAGTCTGTCGTCACAGTTTACAGATGGAAAAGCACTGAATCTTTTCTTTGTGTGTCGTGTTTAATAATGGATTAATGAGGTTAAAATCAAGTTTACACAATCCCCAACCCCCACCCCCCTCACCCACCCACCCCCCATTTAATCAAAACACCCAAAGTTAGCTGCTTTAGTTCTGCACTGGAGCTACAAGGCTAATGTGGCTGAAAGCTAACGGAAGTCTCTGTCACTCTGAATGATGTTGAGGAACACAGGGCTGATTCTCCAAACAGGGATTAAGCCTAGTCCTGGACTACACAGCCTTCTGAATGGAGCTTATCCACTGAGAGGAAGAGCTCGTCCACAAACATCCTGTTTACAGTCCTAAACTTAGATCTCACGGTCAAGATGAGAGTTTTCACTCATTCAGATTACAGAAGAAAATCTTACCTTAATTTAGGACTTTTATCTTATCCTTCAGCATCTTATCTCAAATTAGGAAATCTTAGTCCACTCAGTGGAGGTGGATAATCGATTGTTTATGTCTGTTACCGAGTAACCGATGATGCACAAATAGCTCAGTGTAAACATGTAATCAAAATAACATAAACAGACAGTCAGATACAGTACAGAGAGGGACTGTGGGTAAAAAGTGTGTGTGAAATAAAGTGTGATGAACTGAAAGCTTTAGAAAACTGAAGAAGCTGAGAAGTGTGAGTGCGCCCCCTGCTGTTCATCATTAACATTACCGCCGCTTCAATCAGGAGATCTTTCAGACTCTATAATTATAATGTACTGTATCCTGATCAAGAAACGTGTCGTTAATTCCAGGTTCGCTGAACGAAGCTCAATGACGGGAACCAAAACGACCGGCTGAACAAAGTCTACAGTAATGAGTGAAATGATGGTGAAAGTGTGAAGCTGAAACTGACATTTATTCACCAGCTTCTTATTCAGATTTTCCGCTCCACCTTAAATAGTCCAGCAGTTACGGCTGCGCTCAGATTACAGTCCTCGGTGCTGAAATCCGATGTTTTACTCAGATCTGATCTCTCTGACATGATGGTTCACTCGTTTAGGTAAGAGACTCAAATCTGTCAATGTGAACAAACCGTCCTGAAATGACCCTAATGAGCACATCATAATCAGTAACGTTAATGAATCACGTGGTCATTAACAGCAAATTAACGACACAGCTTCACTGTGAAGATCATTAACTCTGATCAGATCTCAGCTTCATTATTAGAGTGAGACGGAGGTGAAAAGGCTGAGATGAGCTGCTTTTCCACCGTTTACAGGCTTTAACTTCACTAACGCTCAATGGAAAAACGCGTTAATTCAGATCTCAGGTAGAACCTGAGAAGATCAGACTTGTGTGTCCAACAGCTCTGAAAATCAGGTTTGCGCCACTTCAGCTGATAATGTGATCGTGCTCTGTGTGGCTACCTCTGTCCACTCTCACTGAAACGGGGTAATTTGTCCACATCAGTCAGGATGGAACTCCTGAAGTTCAGTTACGCTGATTTTATAAAGTCTAAATCACCAGCAGATTAAAGCTCCTCTGAGTGCAGGACTAGGCTTAATCCCTTTCTGAGGAACTGACCCACAGACTTGGACTGTTGGCCCCAGAGCTCCACCACACAACTGAAGAAACTCTGGACACCAGACACATCTTCACTGACCGACTCCGTATCACTGTTTTCTCTAATCGTATTATATTCTGCGGGAGTCACACCGCAGTGCTGACTTTGGGTCAATTTTGGAGGAGCTAAGCTGCAACTAATGAAGTCCTAAGATTTAAAACTGTAATTTAGTCCAAGGCTTAATCTATGTTTGTAAAATATCCCTGAAAAGTTGCATAGCCATGTATCACGGCAGGTCTGATGAGCGTTACAGGAGACTTTGGGTTCTGCTTTTATTCTCAGTAAATGTGCTGATAAAATCAGAGGGTAGAAAGGCAGGAGCACAGGTGTGTGTGTGTGTGTGTGTGTGTGTGTGTGAGAGAGAGAAATGCTGGTTAAAGGAGAATTAAAATTTCTGCGAAATTAACTAGTTAAGATTTAAACAGAGTGGTTCAGAGTGGTTCTCTGTTCTAGATAAACTTGAGTTGTTCACAGTGGTGGTGATAGGAACCAGACGTCCACCTCTAAAAGCTCCCTCACAGAAAGTTACTACATGAAATGGTTATGAATTCACTGCCTGATGACTGAGACACTGTTTTATGATGGTTTTGAGAAAACTTTGGCCTAAAATTAATGAAAAAAACATTTATGGCAATGAGGTACATGCAAGATGTTCTGAGGCAAAATACCCCCCCCACCCTGAAGAACGTTAATTGTTTTTAAAACCATTATCGGCATTTCATATAAAGCTCAGAAGACTCGTGTAGGTTCATTGGTGGTTCTGGATAGTAAATAAAATGTCTATATCTGTGTTGTAGTCATGGCGACCCCTGGTTCCTATCACCACCACTGTAAAGACATCTGAACCATTTCACACCAAACCACTCTGTTTACACCTCACACATTGATCTTATGCAGGAATTTTGAAAATGTGGTGTAATTCTCCTTTAAATAGAATAAGAATGGTGCAGATGAATCTGTCGGCTCTGTTGAATGTGAATCTATGTGTGTCCAAAAATTACAGCTGAATGTGTCAGAAACTCTTGCTGAGCTGTGCGTCGGTTCAGAAGGAGAAGTATTTGGTGAACCACTCCTGTCTCTGTGGGTCTTGAGGGTCCGGTCCTGTTTCGATCACTCTCTGTTCGGACGGAGTCCTAAACAACAGACAGACCCAACGCAGTGACTTTTAACAACAGTGCAAAAATACAAGCAGGAAACAGGATCAGAAAAAGGTGACAAATCATATAAAATATTTACTGTTTGTAATTAACAGTATGCAATGTTTGAAACATGGGTTATGATGGGGCTTTAAAAGCCATTATGCTGCAGTAAATTCCCCGCTGACTCTGCTGCTGCGTGAGTCTGATTTTTCATCTCGGGACAAATTCACAGTATTTTCTGTTCAGCTAAAGTGTCTCAGAGCTTCAGCGGAGTTATATTCTGAAAACTGAAATTACTCTGCGGGCTACACGCTTTTCCAAAGGCATCTGTAGCAGAACTCCAGCATGACTCCACCATGATGATGGAAAACACCTTGGGTTTTTTACGTAAAGCAGGTGGGTGTGGCCTTGAAAAGCAAACATTTAGTGCTGTAGTCTGAAGTTTCTCCAGCAGGGGGCACTATTAGCATGCATTGGCCATGAAACTACAGCAGAAAGGGCTGATGAATGCAGGTTTACAGTAACATCTATAATAACGACAGTGAAGTGGTTCTCGAATGTTTTGCTGCTCAGTGTTTTAACTGTTTACCTTAAATAACACTTCAGCTTCTTCTGGCTGCTGTGCTCATGCAGACCTGCACAGCGAGGCTTGACCAAAGAGCTTTGACCGGGTGTGTCAGTTGGCTGTATGTGTGTCGCCGGACCGTGCTGGCTGTAGTTGAGGTGGAGATGCAGCGGTCAGTGTGACCCCTGTGTGGACGCCGTGAGGTGTTTTTCGCTCGTTCTAGTTTATAGCCGGTGATTTTTGAGTGTGTGACGGTACCTGATGTGCTGGCTGTAGTTGAAGTGGAGATGCAGCGGTCAGTGTGACCCCTGTGTGGACGCCGTGAGGTGTTTTTCGCTCGTTCTAGTTTATAGCCGGTGATTTTTGAGTGTGTGACGGTACCTGATGTGCTGGCTGTAGTTGAGGTGTAGCTGGTGCTGGAGGTCTTGAATGGGAGAGTGTGTGTGTCTAGCAGCAGCCCGGGCTTCAGCGTGGGGGGAAGTCGGAGTGTGTGTCCGTGACAGCAGGACCCCACGCCCGCCCTGCTCTGAGCTGGGTAGACCGCGGGAACCCTGCTGCTCCATACTGGGGGACCGTGTGGCCTTGGGGGAACTGCCCTCCAGCGAGCTGAGATTCGGTACGCTGGTCACACGTGGTGGTACGTCTTCAACCATCTTCTGGAAGCAGGACAGAGCAGATATACTCTTCCTGTTATCAGTAGTAACTGACATCTCAGTAGTTACGTTTCCACACAAAGGATTTTTTATGGAAAACGTTTTAACGCTTTAAAAAGTTTGCTGGTGTTCGCTTTGTGAAGAGAAATTGTTGGTAATATTTTTTGGATTTTTCCACCACTTCAGTATTAATACACAACGTCTGCTGTGTTGTTGCTTAGAGTCTTGGGCTTTTTGTCTTTTCAGTAGCCATTATGACCCTTAATAATAACAATAATAATAATAATCTTTATTTATAAAGCGCTTTTCATAGCGATGGCAGCTCATGTCAGTTAATAACACAGATCAGATTAAAAGACCAAAGAGCCGCAGAGTTTTACTGAAGTTAAAGAGCTCCGTTTTCAGACGTTTATTAAAAGTGAGCTCTGAGCTCGACTGTCTAATAAAAACTCTCCACAGTTCATCTTACAAAACTGATGTGTGTGAATGACCTTCACAGCAGGTGTGAGGTTTCCTGGTCGTAGTCTGGAGTCGTGGAGCTTCACCGTTCCGTCTCTGCCGAGAGGGGGATGCTGGGATAGCTGATGCAGGTCTTCCTAGTGGAGCCAAATAAAGACGATAGTGAGCACCTGGTACTAGAGCCTGGTTTTTCTGCACGTGTTCTTGATTGTGCTCTTACCACGAGCCTCTTGATGAGCTGGTCTCTGTCGCTGAGCTTGTCCTGCAGTTTGGCGATGGTGTGCAGATCCTCCACTCGTCTCTTCCCCTTCTCCTCCCTCTCTCTCAGCCTGCAGGCACACACACACACACACACACACACGCACAAGCATGCGGTGAGATCAACCTCGGCTGCGCGCGAGTCGGTGCATTATTAATGAGGCGGTGCGGACGGTAGCTACTCTGTTTCCAAGGCGACGATGCGGGCCTGGAGTTGCGTCTGGGCGGAGCTGAAGTCTGACATTATGGTCTGGATCTCCATTCTGTGCTCTTTCTTCATGGTCTCCATCTCCCCCTGTGCTCCGTCACCGCTCTCCTCCGTCACATCCCTCTTTCTGCACTCGTCTTTTCTCTCCTTCCATGAACTGGAGAACATGCGCAAACAGAGACTTCATGTGTCTCAAATACGGAGTAAAGAGCAAACCAGAGATATAATAAGTTGGAACAGATAAAATAGAACCTGCAGTGCCACATATAAAAACACGAGGGACTGTAGATGCTGTAGGATCGTCTGTCAGGTGAGGCTGGACAGTAAATGTGTCTCTGCTAATGTTTAATTACATTACACGCCTTATTTTCCGTAATCAGATCAAACATTCATACAATCAGAAACACTTTAAATTTTGTTTGAGTGACTCTCTGATGTTTGATAATCTGTGAGCACAACAAAGACTCAACTCTGATGTCTTTACAGTGGTGGTGATAGGAACCAGGGGTCGCCATGACTACAACACAAATATAGACATTTTATTTACTATACAGAAGACCAGTGAACCTACATGTGCCCATATGTCATTCTGAGAACCGTAATACGGTGGTTAATCTATAAATAAATAAACACCTTATTTCAGACATCAGGCAGTGAATTCATAACCGTTTACTGTAATAACTGTCTCTGAGGGCCAAATTTTGAGGGCCAAACCTGAAGCTGTTTTTTGTACCTGTTAGACTAACATGCTCAACATTACCATCTCCTGTCTACCATCTAGACCGTCTCCTGTCCCGCTCAGTCACTCATTTCCGATCTCTTAATAAGCGGTCAGTGGTGTCCTGCCCTGTAAATTCACGCTTATTGACATTAATCACTCTGATAAATCCTTCATTACTAAATTTGCTCATTCACAGTTGAACACTGATCACAGTGATGTGTGTTTATAAGCTAACAGTTCCTGTAAATAATGCAGATGAGTGTTTGAGCACTTTGGGTTTTGGACCTTCAGAATAAGCTGACCTGCTTGTGTGTTTGTGGTTGCTGCTGGACTCTCGCTCCAACCTGAGAGCGTTCACTCGTTCCCGCAGCTCCTCATTCTCTCTCTTCAGCTCTTGCACTTCGCTGCTCCTCTCGTCCAGCTGCCTCTCCAGCGACTGTACCCGGTTCTGCTGCTTCAGGTCCTTCAGGAACAACAGGAACACAGCTCATGTTCAGGTACACTATGTGAGGGTAGATTTAAAGGAGAACTCCACCCATTTTAACGTTTTCTGCACAACTGAATGGTTACGATGTAAACAGAGTCATTCAGAGTCGTTCACAGTGGTTTGGTGTGAAACGCTCTGTTCTAGATAAACTTACAGAGTTAGAACTGTTCACAGTGGTGGTGATAGGAACCAGACGTCCACCTCTAAAAGCTCCCACACAGAAAGTTACTACATGAAACGGTAATGAATTCACCGCCTGATGACTGAGACACTGTTTTATGATAGTTTGAGAACTTAAACTCCATTCATGGTGGAGGGATACATGCAGGGTGCTGTGAGGCAAAATAGTCCCCAAAGAAAACTTATTATTTCAGATTTTCCACTATTTTCCATCATCAACATTCCATATAAACTCAGAAGACTCGTGTAGGTTCACTGGTGGTTCTGGATAGTAAATAAAATGTCTATATTTGTGTTGTAGTCATGGTGACGCCTGGTTCCTATCACCACCACTGTAAAGACATCTGAACCATTTCACACCAAACCACTCTGAACCACTCTGTTTACACCTCACACACTGAATTACACAGAAATTTTTAAAAAAATCTGTGGAGCTCTTCTTTGATGTGTGTAAATCAGTCAAAGTATCAATATGGTGTGTGTGTGTGTGTATGTGTGTGTGTGTATGTGTGTGTGTGTGTGTGTGTGTACCTGCTGCAGGGCCATCATCTGTGTGTGGGTTTGGAGTTCAGTCTGCAGGTCCTCAATCTGCTGCATGTGTCTCTGAGTCACCTGCCTCACCCACTCAGTGTGCTGCTGAGTCAGCTCTGCTTTCTGCTTCTCTAAGCACACACACACACACACACACACGTATGTGTTTATACAGACATGGAAAAGCAACAGAGAGCAAGTTATAGAATATACAGCCGTACGCAGAAGTGTGAATAAGTGAACACATCCTCCACAGAGAGCACGTTTAAATACGACTTTTTTCTGCACATTACAGAGCACGATTTCTGTTTTAGTTCCACATTTTGGAAAAGATAAAATATAACGTGCCATGTTATATAACTTTTGGACAGGACACATTTTTATCATATTTTAAATATGTGTTAAATTCAGTAAATAAACAGTAATTGTGTATTAGAATGCGTAGAAGTGAGTCTCTGTAGAGGACGTGTAACTTTATACTCAGAGGATCAACAAAAACATGGAATTTGACCCCAAACTTTTGCTCACAGCTGTATTACATAGTTATTATAGTGCATGGAGATCTTTTGTGAGGCTGTGAATCTGTACTCCCTCATTAGTGTTGTGCTCTATAGGGGAGCATCTACAGCAGTTACCGTTCAGTGTTTGCTGTACGAGCAGTGAAGGCGTTAAAGTCTTTGTGTTCAGTTGTAGCTGCTGACACTCGGGGTTAAGCTGATAACTGCTGAAGGCGCACGGCACTGCTTTCAGATCCGGTGATGCTGAGGGTTACAGCTCAACCAGGGCAGTCCTGAAGAAGTCCGGCCCCGCTGCATGTGGAAAGGCATCCAGACTTCTACGGACTACAGACCTCCCCCACTGACCCCCCCCAGCCAGCAGTGCCTCTCGCTCAGATGAGCCTAACCAGTTCTACGCTTGTTTTGATCAGGGCAATGCTGAACACATGGGGTGGACTTCCTTACAATGGCAGCCCCCCACACTCTTTCCAGCAGAGGTGTGTTCAGTACTGAGCAGAGTAAATGCACGTAAAGCTGCTGGCCCAGATGGCATCCCCGGAAGAGTCCTCAAAGCGTGCGCTGGACAGCTACTCTTCACTGCTACTCTTTCTTAGAGCGTGCGCTGGACAGCTACTCTTCACTGCGACTCTTTCTCAGAGCGTGCGCTGGACAGCTACTCTTCACTGCTACTCTTTCTCAGAGTGTGCGCTGGACAGCTACTCTTCACTGCGACTCTTTCTCAGAGCGTGCGCTGGACAGCTACTGTTCACTGCTACTCTTTCTTAGAGCGTGCGCTGGACAGCTACTCTTCACTGCGACTCTTTCTCAGAGCGTGCGCTGGACAGCTACTCTTCACTGCTACTCTTCTTCAGAGCGTGCGCTGGACAGCTACTCTTCACTGCTACTCTTTCTCAGAGCGTGCGCTGGACAGCTACTCTTCACTGCTACTCTTCTTCAGAGCGTGCGCTGGACAGCTACTCTTCACTGCTACTCTTCCTCAGAGCGTGCGCTGGACAGCTACTCTTCACTGCTACTCTTCCTCAGAGCGTGCGCTGGACAGCTACTGTTCACTGCTACTCTTCCTCAGAGCGTGTGCTGAGCAGCTAGCCCCGGTCTTCACTGACATCTACAACCTGTCACTGGCCCAGGCTGCTGTTCCCATGCCAAAGCATTCTTCTGCAGCATGTCTGAATGACTTCCGCCTGTCGCACTCACACCCACTGTGATGAAGTGCTTTGAGAAACTGGTTCTCGGTCATCTGAAAGCAGCGCTCCCACCATCACTGGATCCCTTCCAGTTTGCATATCGCTCAAATAGATCAACCGAGGATGCCATTTCCACAGCTCTTCATTTTGCCCTCACCCACCTGGAAAACCAGAACACATACATTCGGATGCTGTTCATTGACTTCAGCTCCGCCTTCAGTACAGTCTTCCCCACCAGGCTGGACACCAAGCTCAGTGATCTGGGAATCAGCACCGCTCTGCGTAATTGGGTCCTGGACTTCCTGACAAAAAGACCCCAGTCTGTGAGATTCGGCAGTCATATGTCCTCCACCCTCACCCTGAACACCAGTGTCCCACAAGCTGTGTGCTGAGTCCTCTGCTCTTCTCCCTGTTTACCCATGACTGCCTTCCTTTGCATACATCTAACATCATTATTAAATTTGCAGACGATACCACAGTGGTTGGCCACGTCAGTGACAATGATGAATTGGCCTACAGGGAGAAGATCCAGCACCTGGCTGCCTGGTGTACCGCCAACAACCTCTCCCTAAACACAGACAAAACCAAGGAGCTCATTGTGGACTACCGGAAAAACTAAAGCTGCACACACTCTCCTGTCCGGATCAATGGTTCTGAGGTAGAGCGTGTCTCTAGCTTCAGGTTCCTGGGAGTGCACATCTCAGAAGATCTTTCATGGACAATCAACAACTCACACCTGGTTAAGAAGGCACAGCAGCACCTCTATTTCCTGAGGAGACTAAAGAAGGAAAATCTGTCTCCTCAGATTCTTACAGACATCTACTGCTGCACCTTTGAAAGCGTACTGACCAACTGTGTGACAGTATGGTACAGCAGCTCCACTGTGGCTGACAGGAAGACCCTCCAAAAAGTGGTAAGGACCACTGAGCGCATCACTGGCACACGGCTCCCTGACATCAGAGACATCCACCACCAGCGCTGTGTGCATCATCAAGGACTCCTCCCACCCCAGCCACACTCTGATTAACCTCCTCCCATCTGGGAGGAGATACAGAAGCATTCGGACCAGAACCAGGGCAATTAATCGAAAAGTAATCAAAACCTAATTCTGGTAATCCTTTCCCACTTTGTGTGTTCGTGTACTGTCCCCTTAAAAACTTACTACCACGCATGTAGGCACGTGACTCCTCCACGTCCAGTCTGCGACATGGAAGCTAAGGCTACATCCACACAGCAGGTACAAGTGGCCCAAATCTGATTTTTCTGTTTGGCTGTTCAGATTATCTTTTAAATGTGATCTGTATCATCAGTCTGAACAGATCAGCTCCTAAACTGACCCATATGCTCTAAAGAACAGAGCGTCACGCTGCTTCACGGCTCATCCAGAGGTAAACAATCGCTCCCGGAGGATCAGCTTCATCTTCACCAGCATCACAGGAGCCATCATGAAGCTTCACTGACTGACAGCTGGGCTCATCACCCAGAATGTGTTGGAGCCGTAAAAAGGGCGCGGTCACTTCTTTGGTTCGCGTCCTCGGATTCTTTAAACTCTGCTTTCAGACTTTTAACTGTTCTTTGACGCTGCAGCCTCGTTCTCCTGCGGCCGCGTTCGGACAATTCTTTAGAAATCTCTTCAAGCACAGAGGTGAGCCTCAGCAGCACGAAATTATGACGAATGTCGAGTTGGATTGACGTAAAAGCCGCGTTAATTCCGATCTGGCTGCTGAGACGATTTACATTAAGATATGCAGAACATATTTACAGTACAAACCTTGTCAGTGAACTATGAGGGCAAAAAAACAAACAAACAAACAAACAAAATAATTGTTCATTAATTGTAATTGAGGTAAAATATTCAATTAACTGTGAATTTGAGGTCATATCGCCCAGCACTAATATATCATTTATAGATATATTTGTAATTGTGTATATATTGTTCATATAGTTATATATTTCATAGATATGTCATTTATGTCTGTTATTGCACATTTGCACTGTCTGTTTTGCACTGTTGCTACTATTTCCACTTCTAGTAGATGTTAACTGCATTTCGCTGCCTTGTTCTTGAACTGAGCAATGATGAAGTTGAATCTATCTATCTATCTCTCTATCTATCTATCTGTCTGTCTGTCTGTCTGTCTATCTATCTATCTATCTATCTAATGTTAGTATTCTAAATCGCTAGTTTGGACCACTCAAATATCATGAACGCACCAACCACAGCTTTAAGATGGACAGAGGGGATTATATCAGTCTTGTGATCTGTTTTCCTTTAATGCATAGTCCATGTTCTAAATCAGTCCTGATATGTGATACACAAAACTTTGTGGACAGCTCAAGTGTTTCAGCCACCCCCATTGCTAACAGGTGTATAAAATACAGCACACAGTCTTGCAGTCTCCATAGACAAACACTGCAGCAGAGGGTCGTACTGATGAGCTCAGTAACTTTAAACGCGACGCTGTCACTGGGTGCCATCTCTGACACAAGTTTGTGAGATTTCTGTCCTGCTAGATCTGCCCCTGACAACTGTAAGTGCTATTATTGTGAAATGGAAGCGTCTGTTACATCTCTCGCTACAGAGTTCCAGACTGCCTCTCAGAGCCACATCAGCACGAGAACTGTGCTTCACGAGCTTCATCAAATGGGCTTCCATCTCCAAGCAGCTGTGATGGTCAGGTGTCCACATACTTTTGTCCATTATTATTATTTGTATATGTTGTTTTGCCTAAGAACATTCTGTAGTGGCTCGAGGCAGCAATTTTGTCCTCTTGTAAGTATAAAATAGGTCTAATCTCAAGTTAAAGGACAAAGGTTTCTATGGGTGTCTAAGCAGATGCCTGTTTAATTCAAAATTTGTCTGAAAAGTCAGGCGGCGCAACCAGTCAGTCAGATGAAGCAACCAGACCAGCACAGTTGAATAACTGAAATAGACAATTAAAAGATTTGATGAGACTCATTATATTTCTAATAGAAAATACAGATATAAACGCAAATATATATATGCAGATCTAAAAATGTCATTTTGAAAACCTTCTGTGTCGCTGATGCAGCTCTGTCTCTGAGTGTGTGTGCTAAGATGGCGTGATGCTGGTGGGAAAGCAGCTTTTTATATTACAGTCTGTCAGACAGTCGAGAGGTCAGTTATGTTTATTTACGGTGACTCCACAGCCACCTTCCTTTAACATCAGCTAACATTAGCTCTGTTCAGTGCATGTTAACATACAGTCAGCTGTAGTGATCTGTGGTGTCCAGTGATCTTTACTGGACGCTGTAGAGCCTCAATCTTAGAATTCCGTCGGAATGTGGCTGATGTTCCTGACAGCGTGTTTCCGTCTCAGTCTTAGTGAACAGCGTGTGTCTGTAAACGATCTGTGTAGTTAGGGTTGTTCATGTCTGTGTGTGTTGTCATGGTTACCCAGCTGTAGTTTGTGCTGCGTGTGGAGACGCTGCTTCTCAGCCTGCAGCTCTTCGCTGGCGCGTGACTCCAGAGCCTGCAGCGCCCGCTGGTGACTGAGTCTCTCTACCCGCAATAACTCGTCCTCTCGCTGACGCATACCACGCTCGTCCCGCTCCTCCTCCCTCACTTTATCCTCCCTCACTGCCTCCTCATCCTCGTCTTCCTCCTGTACGACCTGCAACACACACACACATCAGGGAGAGTAGCAGCAGCGCGCTGAGGGTGAATATCTGCACAGAGGGACGCTGATCGTCTAGATCTCCATGACCTTAATGCGTTTATACCTCAGTGATCATAAATCATTCAACCTGCAGAAGTAAGTCTGTCTTCACACGGGGAGACTCTGTTCAACTTGACACCAAACACACTGCAATGTCCATCTCTCCACTACTGACCCAGAACAGCAGCTCGCATCATTTCCATACGGCGTATCATTGAGCTGTATATGGCTGCATGTTTATCATTTACATTAAATGAATCTGCATATTTATGCATATGCAAAATATGTAGTGTGAAGTGACCGTCACCTTCTGTCCAGTTTTACGGAGTAAAGATCTGAGCAGTAAAGACATTAACAGTAGAACATCAGAAGAGGTTCTAAGAAGAGTCGTCCTGCCTGTGTTCTGTGAAGGGAAAAGTTCTACTTCTGCAGGGTATCAAGTCAGATTATGTGAGATGAGGATTAATAATGGGCCAAAAATTGTCACTGTGTAATTTTTTTGACAGTTCTGGTAACACTTCATTAAAACCACCTCCTCGTATCTACACTCACTGTCCACTGGATCAGCTCCACTGACCATATAGTTTCACTGTAGTTCTACAGTTACAGCCTGTAGTCCATCTGTTTCTCTGCATACTTTGTTACCCTGTTCTTCAGTGGTCAGGACCCCCATGGACCCCCACAGAGCAGGTACTATTTGGGTGGTGGGTCATTCTCAGCACTGATGTGGTGGTGGTGTGTTGGTGTGTGTTGTGCTGGTCTGAGTGGATCAGACACAGCAGTGCTGCTGGAGTTTTTAAACACCTCAGTGTCACTGCTGGACTGAGAATAGTCCACCAAAAGCCAACAGCGTCCTGTGGGCAGCGTCCTGTGTCCACTGATGAAGGACTAGAGGATGACCAACACAAACTGTGCAGCAGCAGATGAGCTATCGTCTCTGACTTTACATCTACAAGGTGGACTGACAAGGTAGGAGTGTCTAATAGAGTGGACAGTGAGTGGACACAGTGTTTAAAACTCCAGCAGCACTGCTGTGTCTGATCCACTCACACTAACCCCATTTCAGACTTGACAGCAGGAGGAGAAGAGGGGTCTGTTTTCATTTTCATCTGAAATGTGACTGAAAAGTCCCTAAATCAGCTAAAGGGGGTAACGTTAGCGTGGTCTGCACTGTTTGTGCGTCACATGACCTGAGCCCATAATGTGACAAAACTCATGCCGGAGGAGGAATTTTCCCAGGTGGTCCAGAGGAGCCAGTGTGCTAACGCTAATGCTAACAGGACTGCAGTGTATTAATATTTCCGAGTGTCTGACTGAATCAGCTCCTCTCGGCTGAGTCGCTGTGTCACCTGTAACTGCTGCTTCTTCATCAGCCTCTCCTTCTCCTGGATGGTGGAGTGGAGCTGAGCTCTCAGTGAACTGTTCATTTCTCTGGTTTTCTGGATCTCCAGCTTCATCCTCTCCATCTCTCCGTTACCGTAGCAGCGATCCCTCTCTCCGTCCTGCGCGCTCCTCTCCGAGAGAGCGCTCCTCTCCTCCAGCTGGACGTACAGCAGAAAGGAACTTTGCAGAAAAAACACTGACAAAGTGTGTGTGTGTGTGTGTGTGTGTGAGAATGAGTAAGTGAATGTGTGTGTGCACGTGTGAGAGTGACTGTGTGTGTATGTGTGTTTGTGTGTGTGTGTGTGTGTGTGTGTGTGTGTGTGTGTGTTACCTGTGTCTGTAGTTCCTGAACTCTGAGCTGCCAGTGCAGGTTAATGTCTCTGATCTCTTTCTCTCTCTCCTTCTGTAGATCTGCCACATGATCAGAGAAATGCTTCTCAAACTGCAGCCTAGACAGACAGACAGGGAGACACACAGACAGACAGGGAGACACACAGGGAGACAGGGAGACAGACTGTTTTAGCCATTCAAACATTTAAAATCCTTTAACTGTATGTACAATTTTGGGCACTTTTGGCCAAATTAAATATTTTGTTGATTTTTGAGGTGATGAGCAAGATCACAACCTGATTCTGCAAAATATTTAAAAATATTTCTTAACTTAAAAAAAAAACAACTTAAAACTGTTGCCTGTGCAGAAGTGCAGGATCTAAATCAGTACTCAGTGACTCATCTGAAACGTTCTCAGCTGGGTCTCATGTAGCTCATGTCTGTAGAAGCAGTGCAGCAGAGCTGTTCTCCTCCACTGAAACAGCTGGACCTCCTGCCAGTCAGACGGAGGGTTTGTTTGGCCCTTCGGTCCAGAATATGAGCAGCTCTATCTGAGAGTGTTCCTGATTTTGTAGATCTCAGTTAGACTCCCACAGTTCCCCTTAACTGTCATGTCTTAACAAGGTTTCAGACAGTGGAGTCTGTGATCTAGAACCGCTCTGATATGTTTTATATCCTCCTCCTGATCTGTAGCCTCAGTCAGCTTCAGTCTCAGATCCTCAGCTGCTGCTTAGAGAAGTTTGAAGAGTCAGAGAATTTATTACACTCAGGAACTCTGATCAGCTGACACGTCCTAATGAAGCTTTTAACCTTCCTGACTAGCCCTAACGAGCCAATTAAGGCCTAATCTTTCTGTTTTATAAGTGGATCAAATATTAATCAGCTGTGCAGTAATGTCTGCAGAACAGACGGTAAATCCTGCTGCAGTGGCTGTGTTTTCTTTCTTCACGTGAAAAATCAGTAACTATGTTTTTGGGCCGTAAGTGTCCAAACCTGCACACCGCAGTGAGGATGATGACGATGAACACAGATTTGAGGCTGCACACCTGATCCGCTCCTCTGTGCCGTGGTTTGACTGCTGCAGCACCTCCTTCTCGCTCCTCAGAGCCGAGATCTCTGACTGTAGAGTCTCACACTCCGCCTGGAGGAGAAAAGCTTTACTGAGAGGTGGTGAATACAGTGTGTGTGTGTGTGTGTGTGTGTGTGTGTACCTGTATTTGCTGCACACTGCTGTGTGTGTGCGTGTGTGTGTACCTGTATTTTCTGTACACTGCTGTGTGTGTATGTGTGTGTGTGTATGTGTGTGTGTATGTGTGTGTGTGTGTGTGTGTGTGTACCTGTATTTGTTGCACACTGCTGTGTGTGTGCTCCAGCTCCTGCCTCACTCTCTCACACTCAGGTCCGCAGGGTGGCTGCAGGCTGATCTCCTCCTCTCTCTCCCTCTGTCTCTCTCTGTCCCTCTCCTTCTCTCTCTCCCACTCTTGCTCTCTCTCCTGCTCTCTCCTCTGTGCCTCCTCCTTCTCCTCCTCCAGTGTGTGGATCTCAGCCTCCAGCCTGCTGATCTGCAGTAAAGCGTTCAGACCTTTTTATTATTATTTACACCAGAAACAGTTCAAACACCCAGACAGTCACTGTTTATTTACCGAGTTTAACAGTGAAACATATAATGTGGTTTATGCAAAACTCTGTTTACTTTTTATGTTAAACTCAGTTAATAAATCTAAATTCTGTACTAAAATCATATTTAAGTCATATTTAAATGTGCTCTCTGTAGTGGGTGTGTTGACTTATTCACACTCAGCACTAATTACTGACACTGCGTTGGTGGGCGTGGCTAATTTAGAAGCTTATCTACCAAAACCTTTATGCAAATGAACACGCACAACTGTCATGTGTTTACATGCGTCCCAAATACAGCATACAGCAGTCTGTAAAAGCCACCTTTAGAGCCGCCATTAGAGCCCTTAGACGAGCGTTCATCAGCGCCGAACACACAGAACAGAAGTGTGCGGCTTTGGGACAGAGCCAAAACGTGTTTTATCCTCTGATTTTGGTTCAAATCACGCTGGAATGATGAGTTACCTTCTCAGGATCATGACTTAGTAGATCACAATAATGACTAAAAGAACAAGTGGAGCTTCTCAGCTTTTCAGCTCTTCAGCAGAGCGAGATGTGACGCTCGGCCGTCTCGGCTCAGCCTCAGTAAATCACAGCAGACGCTTTAATGCCAAAGCAGGTTTGTGACGCTGCAGAACGTTTAGCAATCTCGTAAACGAGATCAGAACTCTGTCACAGAGCGGTTTAGAAGTAGAGAAATTAAACACATTGTGATTTGACCGTTTGTTCTCACCTCAGCGACGGAGAGCTGTAGCTGCTTGTGTAGCTCGTCTCTCTCCGTCTCCAGAGTCCGTCTCTCCTCCTCAGCAGCCTTCTTCTGTTCTTCAGCCTGTAAACAAACAAACAAACAAACAAACAAACTCAGACAGTACAGTCAAACTCAACACCGCTGACTCAGACAGTACAGTAAAACTCCACTGATTCAGACAGTACAGTAAAACTCAACACCGCCAATTCAGACAGTACAGTAAAACTCAACACCGCCGACTCAGACAGTACAGTAAAACTCAACACCGCCGACTCAGACAGTACAGCATAACTCAACACCACCGACTCAGACAGTACAGCAAAACTCAAAACCACCGACTCAGACAGTACAGTAAAACTCAACACCGCCGACTCAGACAGTACAGTAAAATTCAACACCACCGACTCAGACAGTACAGCAAAACTCAAAACCACCGACTCAGACAGTACAGTAAAACTCAACACCGCCGACTCGGACAGTACAGTAAAACTCAAAACACACTGTAGTGGGAAAAGCCCCATCATCATGAAGTTCAGCGAGGGAACGAGTAATCAGAACAGTCTGATTTCTTCTACAATCTATTTTTTGTCAGAGTTCCTGAGGGATTTCAAAACTGTTTTTTATTGTAATTTGACCTTCAGTTTTGAGTGTTTTGGTCTCTCTTCATTATAATTAGCATTAACTGAAGATGTCGGCGTGTGTAAGGTGTCATTTACACTTAAAACGTAGTTTTAGTTTATGTTGTAACACAGTTGTTCACTATAGAACTACAGAACTCCGCAGTTGCACTGAGTGAACGTGTTTAAAGCAGGATTTGAGTTTGAGTCTAAATCCTGACCTCATATGCTGCAAGTCAGGGTTTCTGTGTACGAAAGCTTTGCACCTTTTGAATGTGTATTTGATGGCAAGTCGAAGAATCAAGTCTAGTAACCGGCTGCAGCCGACCCCTTCCACTGCAGTAGGGACGATAAACACTGCCCAATGCTGGCGAGACATATGGACAGAGATATTATTTGGAATTATTTTAAAGATATTTGGTCGGTTGTACCTGCTGGCTTTTCTTCTTCTCTTCCTCCAGTGAGGCATTGGTCTGTCGCAGCTCGCTGGCGTGTTTGCGGATCACTTCTTCCAGCGCTTTCCGCAGCTGCTCTTTCAGACGGACTTTCTCCTCTTCCATCCTTTGCTGGACTCGCTTCTTCTCTTCCTCCAGCTCCTGCCTGTCGTTCCCTCGTTCTTTCTCCACCTCCTGATGGAGGCGTCGGATCTCCTCGGCATGAGCGCGCTGCAGCTCCAGACGCATGGAGGACAGAGCATCTGCGTGCTGAAAAACAAACACACAACAATAAACACACACATATGTAGCACTTCGCCAGTTTCACACAGTTTGTAGGGGTCCTACATCATGTGACTGCGGTGAGTCGTATCAGTCAAACAGACCTGCATTTCCATCATCAGTCCCGGCTCAGACGAGCGCTGTAATGACCTCATTCTGAATGTGAACATCGCTGCTGAACTTCATGGACAGGGTTCACCCAGGGTGATAACCCACCATGTCTAAAGGAACGTGTTCACAGCGCAAAGTTTCAGGAGCATAACATTTCAAAGGTTCACTGCTTTTTATCACTTGTGCAGTGTTCAACCATATCAAGTTTGCCTGCAGAGTGATTCGTAGCTTGTTCTGGGTAACCAGCCACAGCGTCCACCCATCAGATAGACACTACTAAACTAAATGTTTTTGGGCTGCATTTAAGGTTATGAAGCTGTCCCGCTGGGTGGTAGTTGAGACCCTCGACTTACTCCACACATTCAGATCTTGAACTAACTCGCATTTTTCCAAAAATATGCACATTTTCAAAAATTACATAAAAACCCTGATTGGCCAGCTGCCATAAATGTGATCTCACTTACTAACAGACTAATCTTAACTCCTCTAATCACTTACTAACAGACTAATCTTAACTCCTCTAATCTTACTAATCTTAACTCCTCCAGCACCAGTGCAGCACTACAGCAGGCAGCATTAACTAAACTCGTTACTCAAGCATGTTAATTTACAGTGTCCCCAAAACAACCCCATTTCCAAAAAAGTTGGGATGCTGTGCAAAATGTAAATAAAAACAAAAGGCAATGATGTACAAATTATTTAAATCCTATATTTCATTGAAAACAGAACAAACACAACATATCAAATGTTGAAACTGAGAAAAATTTTTTTGAGAAGTTTTTTATAAAATATTTGCCCATTTTGAACAACAACACTTTCCAAAAAAGTTGGAAGGGGGGCAACAAAAGGCTGGTAAAGTTGTGTAATGCTAAAAAACACCTGGTAGTTAATTGGTAACAGGTCAGTAACATGATTGGGTATAAAGAGCATCTCAGAGAGGCGGAGTCTTTCAGAAGTAAAGATGAGGAGGGGTTCACCACTCTGTGAAAGACTGCACCATCAAATAGTGCAACAATTCAAGAATAACGTTTCTCAATAAAAAATAGCAAAGAACTTTTGCTTTTCATCATCTACGGTACAAAATATCATTAAAAGATTCAGAGAGTCTGGAGAAATCTCTGTATGTAAGGGACAAGGCCAAAAACCAGTATTTGCTGGCCGTGATCTTTGGGCCCTCAGGCAGCACTGCTGTAAAAAGAAGAGGTGATGAAGCACAGTGGTAAACAGGCCTCCATCCCAACCTTTTTGGAACATGCTGTTGGCATCCAATTCAAAATAGGCAAATATTTGTTCAAAATCAATAAAATTTCTCAGTTTTAACATTTGATATGTTGTCTTTGTAGTATTTTCCTTTAAAAATATGGTTACATGATTTGCACATCATTGCATCCTATTTTTATTTACATTCTGCACAGCGTCACAACTTTTTTGGAAATGGGGTACAATAAAACCAAAAATTATCAAAAAAGTGCACAAGACAAATAAATGAAGAAACTTCAAGACGAATAAAATTAACACATCAAAACAATCAAATAAAACTATTAAGAATATTAATGATTTAAATAATAATAAAATAATAAATAAAACAACTGAGTAGACCTGAGAAAGAGGCCCAATAGAAATCAACACTGAAACAGTATTAGTAATGGTGGCACAGCGAGTGTGACTGACCTGTTTGAGCATGCGGGCGTGGTCGTTAGTTCGTCCACTGTTCTGAAGTTCCAGCTCTTTATTCCTGATGTTCAGGCGACTCAGCTGAGACCTCAGTTCCTCCACCTCAGCAGACACTCTCACCTGAGAGGAGCTCTGACTCAGCAGTTCCTCTACAGAGAGACAGAAGAGACGGTCATTCGTTACTAGACTTCAAAAATTTCAGAAGTGCAGATCACCAGATTAGTGATTAAGGGGTCGTCTACAAAGTGCATAACGCAGGCGTCAAGTTTCACTGTCCATGGAATCGCATCAAACCACCTGCAGTAAAGAGAGCAGCTTCCTCAGACTTAGATTTTAGAAGGTTTAAAGGAAGCTGCTCTCTTTACTCTCGTGATTTTGAACACATACGTGTTCCAGTATATGGAAAATATGATGTGCACTGTTTAGACCAGGGGTGTCCAAACTTATCCGCAGAGTAGGGTCAGACGAGCTCCAGTCTGTTTGGAGTGAAAACCTGCAGCCACACCGGCCCTTTTGGATAAGCTCGGACACCCCTGGTCTACACAGTCCGGTAGAGGAGTGTACCGAGTGTGTTAAGCTCTTGCCTCCTCTCACAGGTCTGCACACGGCCTGAGGGAGACAAAGAAACTGGGAATTATGGGTAAGAGAAACAGAGACACAGTTAAAGAGGGATGATGAGAATCCAGCAGCTCTCATAAAGACCACAGAAGCAAAAGGTTCAGATCAGCCTGTTTCTCGTTTTTCTTGTTTTTTTTTTTTGTTTTTTTTTACCTGATTTGCTCTGCAGTTCGTTCTCCTGCAGCAGTAGCCGCTCTTTGGCCACAGCGAGCTCCTCCTCTGCCTTCTTAGCTACTCTTTCTGCAGTTTCAACCTGGTGATGCCCGTTTTCCAGCTGCTCCTCCAGATCCTGAAAGGAAGAAGGGCAGAAAAAAGTACACTTGGAATTTGCAGGTACAGAGTTTGGAAAGATGGAGTGAGAGAGGAAGTGTATTTATTTACAACTCGCAATTTGCTTTTGATGGTCACAGATGAAATGCATTACTGTAATCCTGTTACTGTAATCCCGTTACTGTAATCCCGTTACTGTAATCCCTTTACTGTAATCCCATTACTGTAATCTGTTTACTGTAATCCTGTTACTGTAATCCTGTTAGTGTATTTATATTACTATAATGTTACTGTAATCCCTTTACTGTAATCCCTTTACTGTAATCTCATTACTGTAATCTGTTTACTGTAATCCTGTTACTGTAATCCCTTTACTGTAATCCCTTTACTGTAATCTCATTACTGTAATCTGTTTACTGTAATCCTGTTACTGTAATCCTGTTAGTGTATTTATATTACTAACATGTTACTGTAATCCCTTTACTGTAATCCCGTTACTGTAATTCTTTTACTGTAAAGCATTACTGTAAAGCATTACTGTAGTCCTATTACTGTAAAGCATTACTGTAGTCCCATTACTGAAAAGTATTACTGTAATCCCATTACTGTAATCCTATTACCATAATACTTTTACTGTAAAACGTTACTGTAATCCCGTTACTGTAGTTCCAATATTGTAAAGCGTTACTGTAATCCCATTACTGTAATCCTTTTACGGTAATGTGTTACTGTAATCCCATTACTGTAATCCCAATACCGTAATCCTTTTACTGTAAAGCATTACTGTAATCCCAAAACTAGTGTGTTAGTGTGTGTGTTTTAGAGTGTGTTAGCATGTGTTTTAGCATTAGTGTGTGTGTGTTAGTGTGTGTGTGTATGTGTTAGCATTAGTGTTTGTGTGTGTGTGTGTGTGTGTTAGCATGGGTGTATGTTAGCGTTAGTGTGTGTGTGTGTGTTAGCATGTGTGTGTGTGTGTTAGCGTTAGTGTGTTTGTGTGTGTGTTAGTGTGTGTGTTAGCATGTGTGTATGTGTTGGCGTTAGTGTGTGTATGTGTTAGCATTAGTGTTAGTGTATTAGTGTGTGTGTGTGTGTGTGTGTGTGTTAGCGTTAGTGTTGGCGTGTGTGTGTGTTAGCGTTAGTGTGTGTGTGTGTTAGCATGTGTGTATGTGTTGGCGTTAGTGTGTGTGCATGTTAGCGTTAGTGTGTGTGTGTGTTAGTGTTAGCGTTAGTGTGTGTGTGTGTGTGTTAGTGTTAGCGTTTGTGTGTGTGTGTTAGTGTTAGCGTTAGTGTGTGTGTGTGTTATTGTGTGTGTTAGCGTTAGTGTATGTGTTGGCGTTAGTGTGTGTGTGTGTGTTAGCGTTAGTGTGTGTGTGTGTTAGTGTGTGTTAGTGTTAGCGTTAGTGTGTGTGTGTTAGCATTAGTGTGTGTTAGTGTGTATGTTAGTGTTAGCGTTAGTGTGTGTGTGTATTAGTGTGTGTGTGTTAGTGTTAGTGTTTGTGTGTGTGTTAGTGTTTGTGTGTGTGTTAGTGTTAGCGTTAGTGTGTGTGTGTGTGTTAGCGTGTGTGTTAGCGTTAGTGTGTGTGCGTGTTAGTGTGTGTGTGTTAGCGTTAGTGTGTGTGTGTTAGTGTGTGTGTGTGTGTGTGTGTGTGTTAGTGTGTGTGTTAGAGTGTGTGTGTTAGTGTTGGTGTGTGTGTGTCAGTGTGTGTGTGTGTGTTAGAGTGTGTGTGTGTGTGTGTGTTAGAGTGTGTGAGTGTGTGTGTGAGTGTGTGTTAGAGTGAGTGTGTGTGTGTGTGTGTATGTTTGTGTGTGTGTGTGTGTGTGTTAGTGTTAGTGTGTGTGTGTGTGTTAGTGTTAGTGTGTGTGTGTGTGTTAGTGTGTGTGTGTGTGTGTTTGTGTTAGTGTTAGTGTGTGTGTGTGTGTTAGTGTTGGTGTATGTGTGTGTGTGTGTGTGTTAGTGTTGGTGTGTGTGTGTGTGTGTGTGTTAGAGTGAGTGAGTGTGTGTGTGTGTGTGTGTTAGAGTGTGTGTGTGTGTGTGTGTTAGTGTGTGTGTGTGTGTGTTAGAGTGTGTGTGTGTGTGTGTGTTAGAGTGTGTGTGAGTGTGTGTGTGTGTGTGTGATAGTGTTAGTGTGTGAGTGTGTGTGTGTGTGTGATAGTGTTAGTGTGTGTGTGTGTGTGTTAGTGTGTGTGTGTGTGTGTGTGTGATAGTGTTAGTGTGTGTGTGTGTGTGTTAGTGTTGGTGTGTGTGTGTGTGTGTGTTAGAGTGAGTGAGTGTGTGTGTGTGTGTGTTAGAGTGTGTGTGTGTGTGTGTGTTAGTGTGTGTGTGTGTGTGTGTTAGCGTGTGTGTGTGTGTGTGTGTGTGAGTGTGTGTGTGTGTGTGTGTGTGTGATAGTGTTAGTGTGTGAGTGTGTGTGTGTGTGTGATAGTGTTAGTGTGTGTGTGTGTGTGTTAGTGTGTGTGTGTGTGTGTGTGTGTGGTACCTCTATCCTCTCCTGTAATTTACTGATGTGTCTGCTGCTCTCATTCAGTCTCAGCTCTCTTGTCTCCAACTCTGACTCCACCTTCTTCAGCCTCTGCTGTAGCATTGTATTCTGGGATTTGCGGTTCTCTTGTTCTCTCTGCTGCCACTGGCTCATGTGTTCATTGAGGCTTTTCCTCGCCGCTTCCTGCTCCTCTCTCCTCTCCTCCTCTATCGCCCTCATCCTGCTCCTCCACTCCTCCTTCTCCGTCCTCCACTCCTCCCTCTCCGTCCTCCACTCCTCCTCCGCTCTCTCTCTCTCCTCCCGCAGGGCCTGCAGCTCTGTTTTCAGCGAGTGCAGTCGCTTCTCACACTCCTCCTCCACCTTCTTCCTCTCTTCCTCTTCTCTCCTCTGCTCCTCACTTTCTTTCTTCTTCTCCTCTTCCTCTCTCCTCCTCTTCTCGTCCTCCTCTCTCTTTCTGTCTTTGTCCTTCTCCTGCCGCAGCTGCTGACATTCTTCCTGCAGGCGTTTGTTCTCCTCCTGGATCTGCTGCATCAGCCTGCGCTGGCCGTCTCTCTCCGTCTGCAGACTCTGGCAGTCTCGGCGCAGATCTGCGGCCTCCTGTGTTAACAGAGCCAGGCGCTCCGCGTGCTCCAGTTCAGCCCTCTGTCCGCGCTCCTCCACCTGACAAACACACGGCCGTCAGCGAAAACCCCACCCTCCTCTTATAGTCCACCGCTAAAGAGCCGGACACGAAAAGAGATTCATAAATCAGAAAAGGTTCAGACGCTGTAAACTTCGGAATGTTTATTAAGCTCACAGACGTGTTCTGTGAATTATATGAATGCTGTCAAATTTTGTTTGACATATTAATATAAGGTAGTTGTGAATGTGATCTGTTTCATGCTGTGCAGGGAGACGGGAAGGTATTTGAGTTGGACAGCGTATAAATGACGTGCACCATAACGTCACACTCAGCACTGTACTGCTTTTATATTTAACAAAATAGAATTGTTTGGGTTATTTTTACAGATCAGACGGTTCAGCGCGCTGCAGAGTCTGCACTGTGAATGACGCACTGCTGTCTCTGCTCTCGCTGGCTGGACAGCCTTTATGTGCATGAGCTGAATGTCAGCCAATCAGATTGCTAATGTGAGGTGCAGAAGCAGAGACAGTTCAAGGTGAGCCTGGTCACTTCCTATTTCTCCAAAACATGACTGGACAAGGTCAGAGAGTCCCCAGTGAACCCCCAACAATGTCTGTCTGCAGAGCTGCAGGTTCACGCCAGTGGCGTTCAGCGCATGCGCCGACGCTTCTTTTGGTTTTCTTAATTAATCAACGTTTCAGTCGTTTTGTGTGGGTTTCCAGTAAATTGGTGATAAATTTGCATTTGTGATAAAAATATGTTGTATTTTAAGCTTTAGGCTAAAACAGACTTTGTTTTGAACACATATAGAGATTCACAGGGTACATATTACATAAACTACAGCTGATGTGGCTCTGGGTAAACTAATGGGTTATGTAGACATATAGCTCAGTTAACTTACCCTTAATATGGGGCTTTATGTACATTATTATTATATTACACATGCAGGAATAAAACCACCTTAAGCAGCTTAAACTGAACACAATATTAAGCTTTAGGCTAAAACAAACTTTAGTTTATGAAACTTATATCTGCTGAAAAAACCCATAGAAACCATTAAGTGTTTCTTTTGGTTTCTGATGGTTTCATAATGCGTTTTGGTTTATGGTTTAACTGATAACCAATGATTGATTCGTATATTGGGGAGTGTATCCCTTCCTGAATGGTAACATGCATGACGACACATAACCAGCACAAACAGTCGTTGTTTACATCAGAGATGTTATAAATGAGGAGACCGGCCTGTGACGCTGGTAGTGCTCACCGTCGCTCTGTCCTGCTGCACATGAGCTCCACTGGGCTCAAACAGCTGGAGTGAAACAGAACTGTAAATCTGCGGTTCTCGAGTTCTGCAGTCAGACATTTCTCCAGTGAACAAAGACACTTGCACTCACTGAGCTGAGTTGCTTTTTGGAGAAAAAGTCCAGCAGGTTTAGTTCTTCTTTAGAACCACTCAGCGCTGCGACGGTGAGGAGAACTCAGTCTATTTCTCCATGGTTTTTTTAGTAACCTCGGTGGACAGCATAGATGATGGTGCATATTTGTTTACACGCTCATTTTTTAAGTTTTAGGCTGATATTCGGCCACTTTAGGGCACAGAGATCGCCTAGAACTGCTGCACATGTTCTAGTGTCACGGCCCTAAAGCAGCAAGGTGGCAAGAAAGTCACTCACTTCACTCTAAAAGGCAGCGTCATCTTAAACAATACAGCTGCTGTGAGTTCTGAACCATAAACAAAATAAAAATGCAAAATTCTCCCAACAAAAAGCTCATATGGCATCTTAGCATCAGCCTGAGCATCACACTGAACACTCTCTACCAGTTAAGATGATCTGAACACTGCAAGAGGCTTTTGGGAATCGGGCCCTGTTCTTATTGTTTATGCCCCCCCGACCCCACACCCACACACACATCCCCACACCCACACACACACCCCCACACACCCACACACACACACTCTCACATACACACACCCCTGCCCTGTGTCAAACCTCTTCTACTGTGGCCTGGAGCTCCAAGAGTCGGGTCCTGAGGGCAGACGCCGACTCCTCCTCCTCGTCATCTGGACTGGTGGTCGGCTGAAGGGAGCCCTGCGTCTCGGTGGTCACACGCCGCAGGGTCTCCAACGTCGCTTCCTGCTCCTCATTCTTAGTGTTGAGGGAATAAATCACCTACACACACACGGGGAACAGAAATAAGAGAAGATAACAATAACAAAAACAGAATAAAATGGAAGAAATAAACGCTTTTGATGCAGCGTAAACAACATTCAGTAAAAAACATACTCTTTATCAACACTTGTACTGTAAGTAAACAATCTCTACAGTAAAAGCACTTTTACTGCAGTAGGGATTGCAGAACTCTCTCCAGCCCTGAAGAGTGCAGAGTGGTTTCTGTCCTGTTTATCTAAATGAGCCACTCTACTGTTCTAATGCTGTTCTGTCCAGCGTTAACGGGCAGTTCTGGGTTAGTTTGGATCTGTTAAAGCGCTGAATTGAGCGTCTGGCTGTGATGTTTTGATCCAGGCCGTCTGAGATAATCTGGGGAAATCACACAGATTCTTTCCTGTTAAGGCCTTAAAAACTAATTATTGTCTAAAGTTCCTAAACTTTACAGTCCACTCAGCCGAATCCCCAGACCTGAGTGTGTGCAGGTAAATGTTTATCAGTATGTACAAAGCTGAATGGTGTTAATGGCTGTGAGTGTGTGTTACTGGGGGAGAACCAGTTAACCTCCACCACTCCAGGCCAGCTCAAGATCAGCCCCTCCAGGACGGAGAGCACAAGCCTGTCGGTTCCATTCAGAAGTTTAAAAGTGGAAATCTGGGACAAACAAACCAAACAAATTTCAATGTCAAATCCAGTTAAAATAAAGCGCCCAGACAGCGAGTATATATAGGTCCACTGACTTGATAAGGTCAGCACCACACTGACTGTTTGCCACTGCTCGACCACCCTCGGACCCCCCAGATTACTGTCCTGCATACAAGCTCTAACAATTTTTTAGTCTCCCCAAACAGATTTTAAATGCACAGAGACTTTTATTTTAGAAAATAAACTAAGACAAATATTACAAACAACTGTGTAACAACTATGTAACCATAAATAATGACCAGGCCTGATATAAAATGGTTTTATAGAGGATGTTGTTGCTGACGCTGAGCTGGATTAACATTGTTTACTAAACTAATTTACACTAAAGTGTCACTAAAGAAAGGAAGGAAGGAAAAATAAGGAAATTGTGAGTGGAAAATACTCCTCTTGCTATCAGGGCTGTAGTGCATATTTATACTTATGTGAG
>NW_023494796.1:31310732-31428232 GCF_904425465.1 Colossoma macropomum | reverse complement strand
AGGACAGAGCAGGTTTAGAGCTGCTGTTCATGCTTTTCACCAGCAGGTGTCATTATCGTGCACTGGCTTTTCATTAAATTAATTTCATGGTTTCAGATCATCATCATTTTGATGATCTGATAATGAAGTTCAGTTATTAAAGAGCTGCATTAGGACATCATTATGTGTATGAATGTTTTCTTTCTTTTAATCTATTCACCTCCGTTTATTTATCAGACGGGACTGAATGTTCTCCAGGAAGATGGTCGTTCTGAGGGATGAATACCTGACTGGTAGTTTCTCACGTCTCTTGTGGTTTGTGAGATTTTGGGATAACAGTAACTTCGACACAAGCTCTGATTCACCGCGACAATCAGCTTTGAAGAAGTGAACCACGATTTGATATCAAACGTCCCTTTGCTGTCCGCTCGGTGACTTAAGGCCTCATTAAATGGGTCACTGCCCGGTCCACCCCACTGACCTGTCACAGCTACAGTCATGTTCAGCTGACAGAGGGCTGCAAAACTGCTCCTGGGAGAGGAGACGGGTTGGATGGTGAGGAAGCAGTGAAGGAGGGTCTCCTCTCACTGTACAGCTCAGCTGTGTCACTTCATCTTCAGGCATTTGTGCAGAACAGTAACTGGGGGAAGCAGCAGCTTCCAGACAGGCTTTTTAACAAAGAAAACGAAGTCAAGAGGTTTGAGGCTGTGGGTGAAAATGGACATTTTTTTATCTGTTCAATTTCAGCAGAAAAATTGTTTATTAATACCTGAAATGTTGGTGAACCTAAACGATTGGAATGTTTCTTTAATGAAACATTATGTTTATGCATATATATATATATATTTGATATGATAAAAATGTAGCATCATGTGACAGATTTTCCTCACAGCACTCCTGTTAAAGAGCTCTGGTTATCGGCGATTCTGTTTTACGGCACGTGAGAATAGCTTCTCCCTTAGGGGTGTCAGTAGCAGTTGACTGTATACCGGGGAGCCAGGGCGCCGGACATTAGAGGGAACCTGAAGCTGCTAGCTAGCTGTAGATATCCAAGGATAGTCACTCATCTAGGTACTAATGACGTTCGTCTGCGGCGGTCAGAAATATCCAAAGATCAGAAAACAATGTGGGATTTGTAGATAATTGATCTACTTTTGAGGGCAAGCCTGGTCTTTTGAGTCTCTCTGATAGCCACCTGCTCAGCAACCACCTTGGACACCATAGCAACCATGTAGTAACTGCTCAGCAACCAACTTGGACACCATAGCAACCACATAGTAACTGCTCAGCAACCAACTTGGACACCATGGCAAACACCTACTAAAAGGTTAGCAACCAACTTGGACACCGTAGCAACCACATAGTAACTGCTCAGCAACCAACTTGGACACCATAGCAACCACATAGTAACTGCTTAGCAACCAACTTGGACACCACAGAAAACATCTACTAAAAGGTTAGCAACCAACTTGGACACCATAGCAACCACATAGTAACTGCTTAGCAACGAACTTGGACACCATAGCAAACACCTACTAAAAGGTTAGCAACCAACTTGGACACTGTAGCAACCACACAGTAACTGCTCAGCAACCACCTTGGACACCATGGCAAACACCTACTAAAAGGTTAGCAACCAACTTGGACACCGTAGCAACCACACAGTAGCTGCTTAGCAACCAACTTGGACACCATAGCAACCACACAGTAACTGCTTAGCAACCAACTTGGACACCATAGTAACCACCTAGCAACTGTTTAGCAACCACCTTGGACAATATAGCAACTGCCTATCAACAGCTTAGCAACCACGTTGGACACCATAGCAACCGCCGAGCGCTGACTCATCACGCTCACAGACGTCAATGATGTACATTAAGCTGCGTTAGGAAGTTCTATAACTGGAATTCAAACGTGCTCGGAATCATAACAGCTGTGCTGAAGTGTTTTATGCTGTTGTGTTCAGGAAATTAATTTACTTTTCTATATAAAATATTTCAGCATTTACAAACTGACTTTGCACAGAAGCTCCTTATTAACCCATTCATTTTGAACTCGCTCGGTGGCGCCCTCTGTCAGACAAACTGTTCCAGTAGTCAGTCCTCAGCTGCAGCCTCGGAAACGCTGCACTCAGGAGCTCTGAACAGGTGAGCACTCGCTCTCAGATTCGCTCACACAGTAAACACGAATCTGAGGCCCAGATACGTCCGTGTGAGTCAGTCACCCAGCAGCGTCATAAAATCACACTTTGTTTTGCGCAAATGCTAATTCTGTTAGCATTGTTAGTGCCAAGCTAGCCATACTTCACCTAAGCAACTCATAGCATATTTCCAAAGAGACGTAGTTAGCCTGTCAGCTAACCTGTTAGCAGGGCAGGCTACGTTTGTGTACGTTTGTGTGATGGTTTGTGTACGTTTGTGTGATGGTTTATGTACGTTTGTGTACGTTTGTGTGATGGTTTGTGTACGTTTGTGTGATGGTTTGTGTGATGGTTTATGTACGTTTGTGTGATGGTTTGTGTACGTTTGTACGTTTATGTGATGGTTTATGTACGTTTGTGTGATGGTTTGTGTACGTTTGTGTGATGGTTTGTGTGATGGTTTATGTACGTTTGTGTACGTTTGTGTGATGGTTTGTGTACGTTTGTGTGATGGTTTGTGTGATGGTTTATGTACGTTTGTGTGATGGTTTGTGTACGTTTGTACGTTTATGTGATGGTTTATGTACGTTTGTGTGATGGTTTATGTACGTTTGTGTGATGGTTTGTGTACGTTTGTGTGATGTTTGTGTGATGGTTTATGTACGTTTGTGTGATGGTTTGTGTACGTTTGTGTAATGGTTTGTGTGCGTTTGTGTGATGGTTTGTGTACGTTTGTTTGATGGTTTGTGTACGTTTGTGTACATTTATGTGATGGTTTGTGTGATGGTTTGTGGACGTTTGTGTGATGGTTTATGTATGTTTGTGTGATGGTTTGTGTGATGGTTTGTGTACGTTTGTGTGATGGATTGTGTGATGGTTTATGTACGTTTGTGTGATGGTTTGTGTGATGGTTTGTGTGATGGTTTGTGTAGGTTTGTGTGATGGTTTGTGTAGGTTTGTGTGATGGTTTGTGTACGTTTGTGTGATGGATTGTGTGATGGTTTATGTACGTTTGTGTGATGGTTTGTGTGATGGTTTGTGTAGGTTTGTGTGATGGTTTGTGTGATGGTTTGTGTAGGTTTGTGTGATGGTTTGTGTAAGTTTGTGTGATGGTTTATGTAGGTTTGTATGATGGTTTGTGTAGGTTTTATGATGGTTTGTGTGATGGTTTGTGTGATGGTTTGTGTAGGTTTGTGTGATGGTTTGTGTAAGTTTGTGTAGGTTTGTGTGATGGTTTGTGTAGGTTTGTGTGATGGTTTGTGTAGGTTTGTGTGATGGTTTGTGTGATGGTTTGTGTAGGTTAGTGGGATGGTTTGTGTGATGGTTTGCTCATAATGAATCAATAAAGTGCGATACTTGTGAAACAGAGAAAGTTTTATTGCGTAGGCCGCTAAATACAGCATGTGATATTTTGTAGGTAGAACTTAATATTGTGAGGCTTAAAACTTTTTTCCAGACGAAGACGGAAGTGAGATAACATACGTTAGCGCTAACAGCAGACGCGCATTTCTGTAGCCTCAGAAAGGAGTGCTCCTTCTCTGGAGATCCAAAACATTCTGAAAGGAGCCAGCAGATGGCGCAGTTCTGCACTGTCCCTCCTCATCGCCAGCAGATGGCGCAGTTCTGCACTGTCCCTCCTCATCGCCAGCAGATGGCGCAGTTCTGCACTGTCCCTCCTCATCGCCAGCAGATGTAGTATTTTTGAAAATGAGTTTCAGGCTGTAAGATATGGAGGACCAGATTTGCCAAAATGAAAAATAAATTAAATTAAAAATAAATGACTTTATAAAGTAAATTAAGTAAACTGTAGATTAATATATGAAGTAGAATTGCTAAGAATAATGATGATAAATCTAAAAATAAATAAATATACATAACAATGAAGACATTAATAAATACAATCTTATATAAATTAATGTGTGCATTTATTTGTGTCTATTTAGTAATTTTCCCTTCTCGCTAATTTTTGTAATTTATTTTTTTGTTATTTATGTTTCTTTATGAACATTTTTTGGTTTTTTTTATTAATTTATTTCCATAACTATTAATTTCTATATTTATTTATTTCTGTATTTCCTTGTCCTTATGCTAATAAAGGGGCTCTCAGTCAATGATGTCACAGCGTCTCAATATTCCTATTGGTTGAT
This sequence comes from Colossoma macropomum, assembly GCF_904425465.1. Classification (NCBI taxonomy): domain Eukaryota; kingdom Metazoa; phylum Chordata; class Actinopteri; order Characiformes; family Serrasalmidae; genus Colossoma; species Colossoma macropomum. Next base: position 31,423,966 of record NW_023494796.1, on the reverse strand, counting down.
CGATATCAGATTCTGTAGATCGATTGTTCATGTCTTGCCCTCTCAACGGTAACTGAGGACCAGACAGTACAGTAACGGCTTCTTGCAGCAGCAGACAGTCAGAGATCTGAGAGTCTCGGCTGATCTGGCTGAAAATGCAGGTCCGGTTTATTGACTCTTATATATACTTTGTTACACTTTAATATATATATATATATATATATATATATATATATATATATATATATATATATATACCTTATTTAGCTGTGTATTGATTAATTTACTGAACCATTTATTTTTTAATTTTATTTTTCGATTTGATGCGATAACAGGGATTTCCACTGCATCACTTCATCAGCTACGGAGAACGCAAACGCCGCGAGATCCGCCAGGTCAAGTTGGTTTCATGTAGCGACTGTCCGACTTGACGGCTCTTTTCCACCCTCCTCCTCCAACTGCAACCGGTTGCTCTCGCTGACCACCGAGGCGAGGCGAGGTCCATCTCGAACACGAGCAGTTCAGCCCTCCTGAGTCGGTAACCGGAGCTCTGAGCTGATCCGGTCTTGCTGAAGACACTGTGTCTGGTTGGTTGTGGTAGCTTTACGTTTTTACACTGTTCACTAAAATATCGGCATCATTTCATAACAACGTCTGTTTATCCGACATGAGTGAGGCTTTATTACAGTGAGCAGCTTTTATTCCACTGCCTGGATCCTGAACTGCTGCTGAGGAACGAACACCCTGTGATACACACGATGCTTTTATTCCACCTCCATATAAACACCTGAGCTCACCATCGCCCCCCAGTGTCAGAATTAAATCACTGCACCGCATAGTTTGTGTAAATAATCGTTTTTCCTCTTTAATCTATGAAATGATGTCCACAGAAAATAAACGGATTTCATACAACAACAGATTTATATTCATCTTTTAAGGGCAGTTATAGTTTAGTCTTTATGTTGTTCTCTGGGTGTGAGATGAGCATATATACATATATATACATCTTTTATGACACACAGTTTTTATGACATGCAAGAAAAATTTGTCCTGTTGGAATTAAAAAAGTTAATCTAATCCAATATTCATATATAGAGAAAGATATAGAGAGGTAAACATGTAGAGTAAGATTCAGGGGGAAAGCCTCTGCTCAGCAACCAATCAGCACTCAGTATCAGTAATGCTAACCAATCAGCACTCAGCAGCAGTAACGTTAATCAAGTTAACCGAGTGCTGATTGTTTATACACAACTTTAACTAACAACAACCAACAATAAACAACAACATTTAGTCCCTTTGTTGGAGGACGTGCCACCATGAGCCTCTGCGTGTGTTCATCTGCCTAGCACCACCCCCCCAGAGCCTCTCAGATCCAGCACCAGCCAGCAGAGGACGCTACAGTACCAACAATAACATCAGTACAGATCATTACTGTCCACTGTTTCCTCAGAGTGGAGTTTATGTTATTAATGACCTTCACTGCTTCAGAGATGAACTACACACTTTAAATCACTGCTAGATGAAAAGATCTGGACTTTTATCCTGATAGCTGCAGTTCATCCTTTTCACCACCAGGTGTCATTAATGTCCTCTGGATTTAAAAGCTTCCAGTAACGAACTCTTTTCTAACACAGTTTAAAGAGAAGCTTCACCAAAGATTCTATAATTATAGAAGATTTTTATCACAAAGACTGCAGACGGAGTTTATGAACAGAATCACAAATCACAGTTTATTTAAACAATAATAAAGCGTTCTGCTGCTGTCTGGCGCCTGAGACTCTGGAGGCGTGGCTGATCAGATAAGCACACGCGGCATTGTTCACAGTGGTGGTGATAGGAACCAAATGTCCACCTCTAAAAGCTCCCTCACAGAAAGTTACTACAGTAAATGGTTATGAATTCACTGCCTGATGTCTGAGACACTGTTTTATGATAGTTTAGAGAACTTAAACTCCATTCATGGTGGAGGGATACATGCAGGGCGCTGTGAGGCAAAATAGTCCCCAATAAAACGTATTATTTCAGATTTTCCACTATTTTCCATCATCAATGTTCCATATAAACTCAGAAGACTCGTGTAGGTTCACTGGTGGTTCTGGATAGTAAATAAAATGTCTATATTTGTGTTGTAGTCATGGCGACCCCTGGTTCCTATCACCACCACTGTAAAGACATCAGAACCATTTCAAACCAAACCACTCTGAGTCACTCTGATTACATCACACACACTGAATTATGGGGGAATTTGAAAAAATTCCCCTTTAAGATCCTCCCTAAGGAAAGCTCGCGTGAATCCGGCCCTGGAAGTTCTGGAGGAATTGAAGATGTGCTGTAAAAATGATTCAGTGTTTTGACTTTAAAGGGTCAGTAAACTGGTTTCTGAGTCCACTGATCTTCTAATAGTGAGTGAACAGAACAGTGCTGTGTGTTTTACTCTCTGTTCGCTGTATTTGAAGCTCAGTGAACTCTTTTAAAGTTAAATCACTGAATCGTTTGTACAGTGTGCGTTGAAGATGAACCTCTTGTGAGAAGAAAAGCGCTCAGAGGGAAAGAGAGAGAGAGACGAATCAGGCGCCTCACAGCGGATCAGCTAATCGCAGAGACGTGGTGAGAGTAAAGCCCAGCTAGCCGTGCGTGACCGGCCTGTAGAACCGCTTCTGTCCACTTCTGATGATGTGATGGTGGAGAAAACGAGTCCTGTTTTAACAACATTCATCTAAAACAGGCCATCAGAGACGGTGAAGCGCTGCAGAGTCGTGTGAAGGGAGACGCCCGTCTGTCTGTCTGAGTTCAGCTCAGCGCTCATTTCACTGGCTGGAGTCGTGACCCTCAGGCAGGAGGTCAGCACGGCTCATGCAAAGTTCTGGCAAAGCAGCTGAAGCTCTGGAGGAGAGAGTGATGATGTCAGCGTGGTGCAGAGTCAGCCTCGCCTCGCCTCGCTGCTACTGCTTTTTAACTGTTTATTTGTCTTCAGGTGTGTCAGTCTGTCTGTCTGTCCATCAGTCTGATCAGAAAAGGATAAAACACACGCTCAGGAATAAAGGAGGACATTCAGCCTGATCGCCTCATATCCACAATGTTCTCATTTCACAACAGCCTCAGACAGAGTACACTCTCAAATAAGAGGGTTCTTCAAGGGTTCTTTAGTAAAGAAAACGGTTCTACATAGAATCATGAACACTCAAAGAACTCCTTGCATGATTAAAGGGTTCTTTGCATGGTGAAACGGTTCCTCAGATTGATGGAGAATGAGCTGTTTATGGTTTTACATAGCACAAAAAGGGTTCTTTTATTGTTACTATGTCAAGCTTGGAAGAATAGCAGAACCCTTTTTGGTGCTATACAGAACCATTTGCAACACATTCTCCGTCTCACGAACGATTTCACCATGCAGAGAACCACAGTAAATCTATTGTGTGTATTGTGTCCCATGGCCATCAGATTGGTAAGGTTCTCTAAAACGGAACATTTGACATCAAACCGCTCGACTGGTGGTTGGTATAGTGTAGTGAGTAACACCTCTGTAGACTGGGGTTTGATCCCCGCCTGGGTCACCACCCTACACTATACCAATAAGAGTCCTTGGGCAAGACTCCGAACACCACCTTCACCCCCCTGTGTACAATGATCAAACTGTAAGTGGCTCTGGATGAGAGCGTCTGATAAATGCCCAAAATGACTGACCATTCACTGAATTATGCAGAAATCTTGACTGCTTTCCTTTAAGTGCTCCTAACTGAGTAAACAGGTGGTTTCCACCCACCTCTCAGACTCTGAGAGCCAGTTTCCCGGACCCAGATTAAACCTAAGGCAGTGGTGAATCACTCTGCTTTAGTGCGGGTCTTGGCCTAATCAGCATCCGGGAAACCGGCCCTTCCAGAGTCTTTTGTCCTGGCCTGCAGTCTGAACTGCTGGACCTCTGCTGCTGCACGTTCTCCAGCCCAGCTGATCTGTGGAATGCCGCGTCGCCATGGTGACGAGGGGGCCTGAATAAAAACAGCTCATCTAGTACCCCACCCCTGCGCTGTGGGATGATGTCATGCGTTACTGGAAGCAGAGAGTGAACTGAACTGTGGGAGCTGACTCGACCGGAGAAAAGAGTGCGCGCTGAGCCGAGGTCAGAGGTCACAGGAGCATGGCTGCGTAAGGAAAGACTCACTGCACTCTTCAGGGGGGGGCCATCAGAAGAGTCTAATCCCCCCCTAACGACCCCCCCGCCCTCATACACCCCCTTTTCATCATCCAGGACGCTCTGCAAGGCTCAGACGGGAGTCCTCATTACTCCTCTGTACAGAGCTCGTCTTTAAAGGGACCGTAGACGACACTCTTCTTCTGTTTTAGCTTCTTCCTTTGAGCACACGGAAAACCCTCGGGTGGTTTTAGGTTCCGAAAACAGTCATAATTCATTTCTGAATGACCATCTGAACGTCTTACTGTCACCTAGAATTAAACAGGCTGTTTTTATTAGTGTGCCTGTAAGGCTGATGTACAGTGAACACATCCTCTACACAGAACACACTTAAGCGCTCTATTATCATTATAAATGCATCATTAGTCTCTGTACAAATTTTCATTTAGAGAATCAACAAAACATGGAATCTGAACAAGGGTGCACAAACTTTTGCAGCTCTAAAAGAAACACAAATGAGCTCTGTTCTGATTGGCTGTACCTCAGTCGAAAAGCAGTCTGAAACACTCCTTACAGCTTCAGCGTAAATGGGTGGGGCTAAACTGCTGTAGGCAGGATTATGCAAATGTGACAAACAGAAACAATAAATTCAAAACAGCGAACTCTTCATATGTGGGCTTGAACACTTCATACACAACATCAAATTCTTATTTAAAAGCTGATTAAATCCCTGTTTTATAAAGATATGAGCCCTTTAACTCCTCCTTTTCTTCTACCTGTTCCTTCTCTTCAGGCGGCACGGTGGCGCAGTGGGTAGCGCTGTCGACCGGGGTCCTTTCTGTGTGAGTTTGCATGTTCTCCCCGCGTCTGTGTGGGTTTCCTCCCACGGTCCAAAGACATACAGTCAGGCCAATTGGACATGCTAAATTGCCCCTAGGTGTGAATGTGTGCGTGATTGTATATGTATGTCTGACTGTCTGCCCTGCGATGGACTGGCGACCTGTCCAGGGTGTATCCTGCCTTCTGCCCAATGACAGCTGGGATAGGCTCCAGCACCCCACCCCACCGCGACCCAGAAGGATAAGCAGTTTAGATGATGTATGCATGCATGCTCTTTTCTAACTGAAGTGACTCCATCTCAGCGCACTGAGGGATTTTTATCAGTATCATGTAAATGTGTAAAACACAGTAAACGTGTGGAGGGAAACCTGTATCACCACAAGAACTATAGAAAATTACACTTTTCTTCATTAATTTCTGCAAGGGGTTAAAATAATACTATATGTTTTTAAAGTGGGGTTAATTAGGGGTGTGGCTGTGGGGCCTGGTGGCCTGATTTGGTGTAATCTCAGACAAGCCAATTCTAATCGCACTAATCCGCTCCTAGATTATGTCCTGCCAAGAAAAGCTTACAGATTACAGTTGTTTTTGCCCAAAACTGCTTGAAAAGGCAACATAATATTAGTGTAATACAGAAACAGTGAGCAAAACATTGTTTTTGTCTTATATTGATGGATTTTATTGTAAGGGATGTTAACTGGCACAACGTGGACCTCTTTTAATTCAAATGTGTGAAATGGTTCAGATGTCTTTACAGTGGTGGTGATAGGAACCAGGGGTCGCCATGACTACAACACAAATATAGACATTTTATTTACTATCCAGAACCACCAGTGAACCTACACGAGTCTTCTGAGTTTATATGGAATGTTGATGACGGAAATTTTTTGGGGGGACCTTAAAATACATTAGTACTCAAAACTATCAGAAAACAGTGTCTCAGTCATCAGGCAGTGAATTCATAACCATTTCCTGTAGTAACTTTCTGTGAGGGAGCTTTTAGAGGTGGATGTCTGGTTCTTATCACCACCACTGTGAACAATTCTGACTCGGTAAGTTTATCTAGAACGGAAAACCACACTGAACAACTCTGTTTACATCTTAACCATCTAATCATGCAGAACATTCTCCTTTAACCTCCCACATAAAGTGATTCACTTGCTGGACTGCAGCGAGATGCTAATTCAGTGGGTCATCTAATTTTGTAATTCCCCCACTGAAGGGTCCAGTGTGAGGCCTTCAGATTAAGAGTGTGAGTCAGTTCCACAAAGAGTCTACAAGATAAGAGGGAACAGCCATAAATACCATTTATAAACTTGGGATGTAAAGGAACACGAATATTGGGAATATGTATTTAGAATACAGTAACCTTTTACATGTTTAGGTGAATAATGTTAGAATACTCACTCAGTAAACTGGAACAGATGCAATCTTTAAAAACACGATCAATGTTTTTATTAACTATTTTAAAATCACATCATGAAAGAAACAGCTTCTTTACAGTCACTGAAGTTCCTGCTAAAGCCTGAGTAGACTGATAAATCAACATGATGATCGGTTATTAATTAACATTACTGAGTTCTGCTAAAGCCTGAGTAGACTGATAAATCAATATGATGATCGGTTATTAATCTCAGCGTTACTGAGCTCTGCTAAAGCCTGAGTAGACTGATAAATCAATGTGATCAGTTATTAATCTCAGCGTTACTGAGCTCTGCTAAAGCCTGAGTAGACTGATAAATCAATGTGATCAGTTATTAATCTCAGCGTTACTGAGCTCTGCTAAAGCCTGAGTTATCAATATGTGTTCTAAATGTATTCTGAAGCCATTACTGTCGATGTACTGTAATGGAGTACATTACTGAGTACATTGGAGACTGTATTCAGTATTCCGAGTATTCTGCCCAACTCTTCTTACAAACCAATCGAAAATTCAGGATAAAGTCACGCGAAGACGAGAACACGAACCTTTTGGAACAGCTACACGTGTTATCTATGTTTTACAGGTGTTTTTTGCAGGTACAGTTTCTGTTCACGGCTAAAACTGAGTTGTCCACCTTTTGTTTACTCATTCAAACCGCCGGAGTGGGTTTGTACATATTCACGGCTGTAGGGGGAGCGCCTGATTTTATTGGGTTAACTTTTTTGACTGTTTTTGAGAATGCACAGTATAATTAATCTAGACTTATATTCACACCTTGTTCTGTATACGAAATTATATGCTCTCCTATTCCGATCACAAGAAGATTAATACTGAATATCCATAGGCGGGAACCCCCCCGGCAGGCCGACTTGGTACAGTCCACTGTGTTCAGTGCGTTCCTCTCGCCGTGGCTGCACTGAGCTGAGCTGAGCTGCTGGAAGTGGAGCTGCGGGCTGGTTTCTCTCACCGTCTCAACCCGAAATACACTCCAAACGCTGATTTTCACACGCAGGTGAGTTCAGGTTCTGTCTTTCACATTTGCTGTCTTAATGGTTTCGTTCGGCCGGAAAATGTGACCGAAAAACTGAAAAAAGCTTCAAATTAGCGGAGAGTGTGCGTCGTTATTAAAGGGGAACGCCACAGACTTTTCAAAAGTCCTGCGTGATGAAACGGTTAAGATGTAAACAGAGTCGTTCAGGGTGGCTCTCCGTTCTAGATTCACAGTGGTGGAGAGCACGACTGTGGTCTAAATCTGACCGTCTGTGGACTGAGTAGATAAATAATCTGCCTTAAGATCATCAGTGAACAAAAAAAAAGATCAGCTATCTAAGCTCAGAGAGGAATTACATTTTTCTAAATGTCTGAAAAAAATGGTTACGATGTAAACAGAGCGTTTCAGAGTGGTTCTCTGTTCTAGAGAAACTTACTGAGTTAGAACTGTTCACAGTGGTGGTGATAGGAACCAGACACCCACCTCTAAAAGCTCCCTCACAGAAAGTTATTACATGAAATGGTTATGAATTCACTGCCTGATGACTGAGACACTGTTTTATGATAGTTTAGAGAACTTAAACTCCATTCATGGTGGAGGGATACATGCAGGGTGCTGTGAGGCAAAACAGTCCCCAAAGAAAACTTATTATTTCAGATTTTCCACTATTTTCCATCATCAACATTCCATATAAACTCAGAAGACTCGTGTAGGTTCACTGGTTCTGCTCAGAAACACTGCAGAGAACAAATATATATGTTAGGGAAGAAGGATTGTGGGTAAGAATAAAGTAATGGTCGCCTTTAAAGACAGGAACGTCTGGTCACTGAACCAAAAAATTAGACTAGCCAATGTCTTGCTCTCAATTAAACTATTACAGCAATCTGTTAATGTTATAACACTTCATTCATAGCCCAACAGTCTACAGTAGCTTGAAGGGAAACTCCACCAAATTTTCAAAACTGCTCCATGATGGAAAAATGTGTAAAGTGATGGTAAAATAGTGGGACATCTGGAATAATAAGCTACAGTTTATTCCTCTGGGCTGCGGGAGGGCAGTGAGTATTGATTTGTTGTTGTGGTTGGGGTCTTCGTCCTTCTGGCCATGCAGAGTGGATGAGATTATAACTGTTGAGGGACCCAGAAACGCTCCGTCCTCACGCAGTATCCGCCCGTCTGGAGACGTGGGGATGTTATAACCCCATTCTTGTTCAGTTTGGGATTGTTAATGAGGCAGGGCTCATGGTACATTAACTGCAGTGGTTACGAGGTTAATGTCAGGTGCAGGGCTCAGGACTGAGCTTTACTGTGGGAAGATACAGAATGAGCACAAACAGCCTCAGACATGCCAAAACATGCTCCCGTAACGTTTTTGTTTGCAGGTGGAGATACAGGTGTTGATGGAGCTGTGGGTAGGTGAGCATTATTCACCGTAGGCATGCGGAGCTCTTTTGCCTCGGAAGTTCGTGGTACTGGAAAAACAGGACTATTCCGTTAATAACGCCCACTCTGACTTCACTGAGCGGTTAATGGAACAGGATCTAAGGGAAATATGATTATTTAATAGAAGAGTTATATGGAGCATTCTGCACATTCCACAGAGCAAAGTAAAAACAGACCAAGTTTCTCAAATCTGTGTAATTTTAAAGCAGTTAAAAACACAAGCGCACAAGCTGAACACTCAGGTCACTCACTGCTGCTGGTCTCGCTCTGACTGGACTCTCTGGTTCTTAAACACCTCAGTGTCACTGCTGGACTGAGAACGAAAAACATCCAGCCAACAGCGTCCTGTGGGCAGCGTCCTGTGTCCACTGATGAAGGACTAGAGCATGACCAACACAAACTGTGCAGCAGCAGATGAGCTATCGTCTCTGACTTTACATCTACAAGGTGGACTGACAAGGTAGGAGTGTCTAATAGAGTGGACAGTGAGTGGACACAGTGTTTAAAAACTCCAGCAGCACTGCTGTGTCTGCTGGTCTGAGTGGATCACAACACACACTAACACACCACCACCACGTCAGTGTTACTGCAGTGCTGAGAATGACCCACCACCCAAATAGTACCTGCTCTGTGAGGGTCCATGGGGGTCCTGACCACTGAAGAACAGGGTAACAGAGTATGTAGGGAAACAGATGGCCTACAGTCTGTAACTGTAGAACTACAGAGTGAAACTATACGGTCAGTGGAGCTGATAAAGTGGACAGTGAGTGTAGAAACAAGGAGGTGGACTTAATGAAGTGGCCGGTCAGTGTGGAGTGAGCATCATTATGTGGCGGTTTTGTATTTATTTTAATGATTATTTTATTGTTAATACTGCACATGTGAGGTAAATAATTACATGGAAACATTTGGTTTTATAAATATTTTAAAAATGCAACGTAATGATGCTGTAAACGCGATTATAGGTTTATCATAAACGGTATTATTGTGATTTTTTTTTATGCCTAATTATGTCTTGAAGCTTTTATCTCTGCTTAGTTTGAACGTGGTCAGTGATCTCTAATCAGAGACGAACCTTTTACTTGCCCATAAATATATCGCTGCTGTCGGAACAAAACCTCGTATCTCCAAACGGTAACTTTACAGGAGAAGGAAAAAACGTGCTTTACTTTTAATGTAAGTCAATAGAACCAGACGTCTTTCCAAGTCATTTTGGGTCGTTTCTTTTGGTCCATTCATCATGAAATTTACACACAGTGTGAAGAACAACAGGCATTTTCAAATTTCATCAAAAACTGAAAAATGACAAAAGCGAAGATACAAGGTTTTGTTTCAACAGCAGTGATATGTTGGTCTCTGTTTGGCGGACCCCACCCCCCCAACCCCGGACTCAGTGAGGATCCGATAGGCGCACTGCTCTCATTAATATGATTAGTTGATTTGGAGAGATAAGCCCCGTTAATCAGCGCAGGACTGTACCAGGCGGGGCTCTGCCCAGCGCCGGACCATACAGCTGAGTAAGCAGGGCTCGTGCCTCTCGTCCCTCTCTGCAGCTCCGGCTCGGCTCCTGACTGCAGGACACCCTCTCTGCTTCTGCTAAAGGAGTGAGTGGTGTGTTCTACACAGGGGTGTAGCTAGAACATTCTCAGTGGGGTGTCCAGGTTAGACGCAGTAGTTTTGTTTAGGTGTCTGCTAGAGGGGAACAATATGAGAGGATGATGTCCGACTGAGTGGCTTCCACACTTAGAAATATGCCATTTATGTCTAGAATGAAGCGAGAGATTTCACAACAGCAGCCGCCTGACGTCAGAGATGGAAATCACTCCCGCACCCTGTTACAAGCTCCTCACATTCAGTGCTGCTTAGCAGTGGACAGTACGAGCAAAAAATGACACCCTGGTGTGATTAAGATCACTGACGGTCACGGTATGTATAACGCTTTAGTGTGTTTGTGCTTGTTTTTGTTCAAATAAACCCGTTCTGGACGCTTCAGTAAACCGTCTTTGTAGATTATCAGTGCAGTATTTTTCTGGACGTCCCTTCACTTTTAATAAGAACCTCATTTAACAGCTGAAGTAGCTCTTAAATACGCTTATTGGGTGAAACTGTAAACAGGCATGATCAATGAAGAGTCAGGTGTCAGTGTTGCTGTCTGTGTCTCTAAACGCTGCTGAACGTTGTCATCACGCATCCCTCCGGCTCTGAAGCGTCCATGAACTCCATCTCCCGTAACCCTCTGGGAGATCAGGTGCCTGCTGACCCTCCACAGTGCTCCAATCATTGTTCACGCTCACCTGAGGGCTAATCTGGTTCACCTGTTCTTCTGGTCGTGTGATCTGTTAGAGTTAGTATAAAATCCAGGCTTTTAGATTCGGTTCTCTATGAGGTTCTGCTTGTTCTTGTGGACCTTTTGTATTTTGACCTGACTTGGATTCTCTGAATTTGCCCTTTTGATCTGGTTGCCTGGTTTTATGTTTGTCCTTCTTTGTGATTTGACCATCGCCTGTTGATCGACTTCAAGTTTTACCAAAGCCTTTATTAATAAAGCCTCATTTTCCGTTTTTACCACAAACGTCTGAGTGGTTTGGTTTTGTTACGGTTTTTTTAAGTCATTTGTCTCATATCTGTGTTTAATTTAGTCCAGACTCAGTTTAATGTCACTGCTTCCCCCGATCGGCTGATTTAGGCTCTTAAAATATCCTCCTTATTCTTCTAACGCTGTTAACATCTTCTAATAAAGACATTTACCAGCTTCTTGTTTTGAATCTTCCCGTTCCACCTTAAATGGTGCAGCCATTATTATTGTAATGCATAATTTTACAGTAATAACTGTTGCACCATTTAAGGTGGAACGGGAAGAGTTGAACGAGATGCTGGCGGATAAGAAGCCGACTTCAGCTTCGTAGTTTTAACACTGGCAGGATTTTCTGATTAAGGTGATTTTGGCTGTGAAAATGTCCTACCTGGGGGTTTTGGCTAATGGCTAACAGCTAACCCCAAGAGACTGGCTTTTCCTTCTGCTCTATTTTCCCCGTTAACTCATTACAGTCCGATGCCACTCCTTTGACCGTAAACTGGACTGACTGACCTCAGACTGCTGCTCAGTACACGTGAGGTGAGGAGATCAGTGAGTTCTGACCTGTTTGTATGTCACATTATCTGTGTTTATGCACATACAGGTGTAACGGTAATGACTATAGAATTTCAGCCGATACACTGGGTGAACCTGCATATTGTCCACTACTGCTGCTGCGTCTTCACTCAGAGGAGCCGTGCAGACAGGTGTCAGAAAATGATTTTACGTCTTCAGGTGTTTTCTGAATCCGTTTCTGAGTGTGCTGAATGAGGCCTAACTGACTCACGATGAAGGTGGACCTGCAGCAGAGCTCGTAAAGCTCTTTGCCAAATAATGTGAGGAATGCGGTCCGTCCCCCTTGTGTTTCTGAAGGGGGCTTATCTGATTTGGCTGTGCTGACCAGTCTTAGCAGCTTTGGTCTCGTACTCTGGAGTTTTCTCTCCGTTCAGAAACTTTATGTAACTGTATCTGTTTATATAATCAGGACTGAATGGATGATTTTGCAACATATTCACTGCTTATTGCTCACTGCGCTGGTTTATTCTGTGGGACGTATGAGGCGATTAAAGACGCTGCTGATGATTTTAACTCTGATTTAAAGTTTTCTGTTGTTTCTTTTTTAGATGAAGATGATGAAGCTCATCTGTGGAATAAACAGCCTGGAGAGGGACACGGTGTGAGGATAGGACTGGCTTAGTGTGTGTGTGTGTGTGTGTGTGTGTGTGCACGCGGAGAGAGAGTGGATGAAATCATGTCCGTCTCAGCCAAGCAGGAAAGGACAGTGTGTGTCCTGCTGCCCACCAAGGAGACGCTGGACATCACTGTGGGGGTAAATTTTCAGTCCTTTAAGCATGAATTAAACAGACTCGTCAGACTCTCTGCTGTATTCAGTCGAGATAAACAGGCTCAGTCAGAGTCAGAGGGGTGCGAAGTTCAGCGGGGAAGGTTGGGGGGGTAAGGAGTGTCGAATGGGCATTTTGTGGGGGCAGTTTTTGCTATAGACTATCATTATAGACAGAGTTATTCTAATTTTGTGGTATTCTGTATGCAGGTCTGATTATAATTATGCAAATGAAATGCAAATGAAGTCAATTTTTCTTGTTGCAAGAACCAAGAACAGACCGGATCCTAATTAATGTGCTTTATAGTAAACAAAGTCAATAGGTAAAATTCAGATTCTTTATTCAGTCAATAGTCATATTTTTTTTATCATTATCTATCTATATATATATATATGTGTGTGTGTGTGTGTATGTGTGTATATATATATATACTCTGCACTCTGCCTTCATATTTTCCATCTGGTTTTTGCAGCCAGTTTGTAATCAATTAGTCTTATAATCAAGAAACATATGTTTTTGATAAATAATATCAAATTAAAAAATATGATCAGTGATTTAGATTCAACATTTCACTGCGTTTAATCAAACTGCACTGGACTAAACATGCAGTTGGGATGTTTTTAGGTGGTGATGATATCCATGATATTCTGATTAAAAAAAAGCATATCGTAAAATGATTTATCACAGTAACAGTAAATACCATCATAATGCCCAGAACTGTAAACATGTAATAATGATTACTAAGTGGAATATGAAAATAATGGTGGTGATAGGAACCAGGGGTCGCCATGACTACAACACAAATATAGACATTTTATTTACTATCCAGAACCACCAGTGAACCTACACGAGTCTTCTGAGTTTATATGGAATGTTGATGATGGAAAATAGTGGAAAATCTGAAATAATAAGTTTTCTTTGGGGACTATTTTGCCTCACAGCGCCCTGCATGTATCCCTCCACCATGAATGGATTAAGTTCTCTAAACTATCATAAAACAGTGTCTCAGTCATCAGGCAGTGAATTCATAACCATTTCATGTAGTAATTTTCTGTGAGGGAGCTTTTAGAGGTGGGCGTCTGGTTCCTATCACCACCACTGTGAACAGTTCTGACTCGGTAAGTTTCTCTAGAACGGAGCGTTTCACACCAAACCACTCTGAATTAAATTGGTGGAATTATTGTCCTGAAGTTGTGGCTCAGTTTATTCACATTGGCTGAATCATCAGTAAACGTCTCCCTGCTTCCTAATTCTACAGAACACATTAAAGGTTTGGACACTTGATCTAGTGCACTTGGTCAAAATGGGATTTATCTGGATTGAGCCGACGTGGCTCGTCAGTTGTGCCAGTGCTGGATGAGCAGAAGAGCATTTCGTTCCCTTTTCCATTATTTATAATGCTTTAAAATGTAAATTTGTTTTTCCACTTAAATTAGGTCTTAACTAAAAAAAGGATTTTTAACAGTGATTGATCATGGCTGTCTGAATTTGGCTTAATCTGTGACGGACAGACAGAGAAACTCGCCCTGGCTCCTCGTATACGCTGCGGTTCTTATAGCACTGACTAAGTTTCTGCTGTATATACTGTATGTTTTCCTGTGTCGCGTGTTAATCAGATCTCTGTGTCTCCTGTTGTGTCCAGCTGAAGGCTACAGGACAGGAGGTCTTCTCTCACGTCTCTGAGCTTCTCGGCGTGAAACAGCTGCACAACTTTGGTCTGACGGTTGTCAAAGGTGAGGAACCATCTGAGCTGAGTTTCTAGTCACACCTTAGAGGCCAGTTTCACTCACACTCCACACACACATGCTAATTCACAGTATTGTAATGGCGTCACACACACAGAGTTTCACTAACTTCCCAGTCATTCAGCAGCGCAGCGGCGGTTTATTATGAAATAACAGCCATAACTGACCCAGAAAAGGCAGTGAAACACGGTTATTTAGGAAATACTCACTTTATTAACTTTATTTTATTTGATTTGTTGCTGTATTGATAATAAATGAAAGCTGAAATCTAAACGGCTGAGATTTCCCGCTGTGTTACTGGCGCCCCGTCCCAAACCGCACACTAGCTCACTAAATAGTGTGTAAAAATGAGTGCACTTCTAATTAGTGTAGTAGGTGAAGCACAGAAGTGTTTGGTTTGGGACGCGGCGTTAGATCAGCCAGTGAGGCGCGTTCAACGGAGATGAACTTTCTGTTGTTTCGTGATTCTGATCGGTGGTATCGGCTCTATCGGCTTGGTCGGCTCTCTCTCCCTTTAAACCACAGCGTCCGGTCCTGTCTCTCTCTCTCTCTCTCTCTCTCTCTCTCTCTCTGTTTCTCGCCTCTTTCATTCCTTTTCTCCGTTTCTCTCCGAGCTTCCTCTTCCTCACATACCTCCATAATCTGGTGTTGCTCACCTCTTGCACAAGACCGCCTTTGTTTGTGTAGTGTGGGGGGAGGGCAGGACCACTAAAGCCTGAATTCCAGCTATATTAACTTCATTAACTCTGGCATGTGTTCAGTGAAAACAAATAGCTGAGTTTGAGAGGGTCACGGTCTTCCCCTGTTTTGATTGTTGACCTGAGAGAGAGAGAGAGAGAGAGAGAGAGAGAGTGTGAATGAGTGAAAGGAGATCTAATCCAGAAGGAGGCGTGTCGGTGGAGTGCTGAAAGGTGGAGGTGATAGAGCGAGCGGAGGGAGTAAAGCTGGCGGTCAGTGTTTTGCGTGAGGAGTTATGTGTTATACACATTATGAATGAGTAAATAATGCTGTAATCATTCAGACAGACGAGGAAAAGGCCTGTCTCGACACCTTAAAGGGCCGCATCATGGAAACCTGAAGTTTTTTGAAGAGACTGATGTGATGCAGTGTCTTGCAAAAGTATTTAACCCCCTTAAGTCCTCAGATTTGTCTGGACTTTGTTCAGACCTTCAAAATTAATTTGCCGTATTACAGAAACTTCCTGTCTTTCTGTCATAAGTTCACTGATTCTGATTACAGAAGTAAATCTGATCTTAATTTAGGAATTTTATCTGATCTTACAGCATCTTATCTCCAGTTAGGAAATCTTAACCTACTTAATCAAAGTCGACAATCAGTTACCTAGCAGCCAACCATAAACACACAGCTGAAACGTAAACACTTCAAAATAATCAGCCTAGTCAGCCGGACAGCTACAGTTACTGCTGTTAAAAAGGTCAAACAGAGCTAAAGTGTGATAAACTGTAAGGTGTGAACACTGTGAGAGCGCCCCCTGCTGTTTATCAGAGCGTCACCGCTCCCCAGTTTCAGTCTCCATTTCCCAAACGCGTTAGCGCGCTAACGTTCCTCCTCCTAATAAACAGACACGCGTTCAGCTTTGGTGTGAAATGGTTCTGATGTCTTTACAGTGGTGGTGATAGGAACCAGGGGTCGCCATGACTACAACACAAATGTAGACATTTTATTTACTATCCAGAACCACCAGTGAACCTACACGAGTCTTCTGAGTTTATATGGAATGTTGATGATGGAAAATAGTGGAAAATCTGAAATAATACGTTTTCTTTGGGGACTATTTTGCCTCACAGCGCCCCGCATATTATGTATCCCTCCACCATGAATGGATTAAGTTCTCAAAACTATTATAAAACAGTGTCTCAGTCATCAGGCAGTGAATTCATAACCATTTCATGTAGTAACTTTCTGTGAGGGAGCTTTTAGAGGTGGACGTCTGGTTCCTATCACCACCACTGTGAACAGTTCTGACCCTGAATAAAACCTTTTCACTAGCAGTCGGGAGTCAATCTTAAACTGGTTTAATCACTTTTGTTAGTGAAATGTCAAAGAAGTTTTGCTGATGGTTTTTTTTTTTAACGGTTCCTCAAACATTCAGTGAACTGCTTTGACCTCTCCACACTCTGCTTTTGAAGAACCGACCCAGCAGTCCTGTTGTCTGCTGATGCTCTGCAGGAGCGTCTCTGCCTTGTTGTCCTCTCTCTGATTGAGGCCATTGTTGGGCAGATTTCATGCATGAGTTCCTGTTGCTTTTGTTGGCTGTGTGAAAGTATTTGTTTCATTTCCTCTCTGTATGTTTTGGGGATCATCCAGACAATGAGCACATGTTTCTGGACATGGAGGAGCGGCTGGCCAAGTACTTCCCCAAGGAGTGGAAGCAGGACTCGGCAAAGGTGACTTTCTTTATCTGTTCCTACAGGTCTGATTACAAAGCTCCCCACACTTTAGATACGTAATATTGAAGTGTCTTATGGTTATTCGGGCGATATTACAGTATATATCATTATCATGATAAATTATGTCATAATGTAACACAAGATTCATTATAAAGAGAGCAAAATTGGTCCTGTTTAACTGGATTTAGTGCCAGATATTGAATAAAAATCTCTGTGTTCAAGTTTTTGATAGTATTTTAGAAAATGTAGCACTGACAAAATAAATATTGTGTATTGTGAAATTTTTTTAGTATCACAATATTATGTTTTGTCCATATCGCCCAGCTCTACTGCTTATTATCCTCGATTGTGTTCTTTTCTGTCCAGATTCTGAATATGAGATTTACTTACAGCCGATCTGTGAAAATCATGATTCGTTTGCTGCAGATAAATCAGAGCAGATTTTTAGTTCCTGTCCAGTTTCTCACTCTGTGGACTATATTGCGGTCAGTAGGGCAGTTAGAACACGCAGACAGAACCATAACTGGGGAACCAATGGCATGCGAGAGTGGGCGCATAATGAGGGGGCTGCCACGGTAACCTACTTAACTCTGTTGTGGTTCTCCGCAGGGGTCTCAGAGGAGGTGGCTCCCCCCGCTGCTCTGTCTGAAAGTGCAGTACTATGTGGAGAACGGTAGGCTTATCTGGTGAGTACCTGTTACGATTCCGCAACTCCAGATCAATAAAACACCCCTTTAGATCAAGGAAGAGGAAAAAACAATTCATCGTGCTTCAGGACGAATGAGGACCGCGGCTGGTGGAGTTCCTCAGGGCTCTGTTCATATTTTACGCTCATATAAATGATCTGTCAGGTATACAAAACTGTCACATATGTATACGGATCATATATGTAAAATAAGAGTAAAAACTGTGTAGTTTTCAGATCTTAGACATTTACAGTGATTCTGTTCTGATCAGTAATAAACTAAATATATACACAGTCATTTATAGAGTGCTTTCTACTGG
This sequence comes from Colossoma macropomum, assembly GCF_904425465.1. Taxonomy (NCBI): domain Eukaryota; kingdom Metazoa; phylum Chordata; class Actinopteri; order Characiformes; family Serrasalmidae; genus Colossoma; species Colossoma macropomum. The sequence continues at coordinate 31,406,082 of NW_023494796.1, read as the reverse complement.
GAGGAGTCTGTCCCAAACACTAACCTCTAAATTTACATAAATGTTTCTCTCTCCCTCTCCAACTTCCCTCCCCCCCCCAACCCCCGCGGACCGAAGTGAGCGGAAGGCGAGGAGGCTGTACTACGCTGATCTGAGAGAGCGAGTCCTGCGATCAGAATGCCGACAGCAGGAGGAAGTCTATTTCCAGCTGGCGGGCTACGCTCTGCAGGCCGATCTAGGAGACCACCCTCCGGAGGACCTTGGCCAGCGAGTCGCTCCATACTTCCAGCCCAAGGACTACTTCCCTCCCTGGGTAAGCCTGCGCGCTGGCTGAGTAGCATTCGTCTGGATCTGTGAAGTTAAACTGTAGTGATATAAGAGGGTTGTGTTAAAGGTGCCGTGTGTAAGACTTAGTGCCATCTAGTGGTGAGGAATCATCCCCCTCCCTCTCACCTCCCTCTCCAAGAGTGTAGTAGAACCTACAGCGGCCGTCAGGTTTTCTGCCGTCGTCTGTCCCGAGTTTGTTTTGCTTTTTTATGTTTTCTCTTCTTTGCCGGCGAGGATTCACCCTCTCTCACTTTTTCTTCTGCTAAATAACAAATCTGATTGTTTATTTGTCAAAATTTGGGTTCTCAAACTTCTCACAACACAAATTTCAGATTTTCCATCATCAACATTCCATATAAACTCAGAAGACTCGTGTAGGTTCACTGGTGGTTCTGGATAGTAAATAAGATGTCTATACTTGTGTTGTAGTCATGGCAACGCCTGGTTCCTATCACCACCACTGTAAAGACATCTGAACCAATTCACACCAAACCACTCTGAGTCACTCTGATTACATCTCACACTCTGCTCTGTGTTCCTGTGCAGATTGTGGCTAAGCGTGGTGTGGAGTACCTGCTGTGTCATGGGCCGAAGGTGCACCGGGAGCTGTGGGGGATGCCCTCTCGAGACGCCATCCTCCTCTTCATCAGGGAGTCCTGCCGTTTGGAGGACGTGCCCGTCACCTTCTACAGGCTCCACAAGGTCAGAGGTCTCACGATCACAGAGGGCATGTTGGGAGTTTAAGACCCGTGGAGCCGTGGAATGTGGGAGGAAGCTTAGGGGGAGCGTTTTAATCAAAGTCGGGGCTTAGCGAGGTCATAGCGTGACGATGGGGGGTTATTGGCCTGTTTAAAGGCTCAGGTATGTCAGACCTGAAGCTCTGCAGGTCAGTTTCTTCAAAGCCTGTCTACATTTACAGACTCCCAGATTGATGAAGTGTGACTGCAGGTGCATAAACACACACATAAACACTCTGATGGGTTTATAGACCAGACTGTTCACACTCACAGGATGCTTTTTTAGGTCCACCTCCTTGTTTCTACACTCACTGTCCACTGTATCAGCTCCACTGACCATATAGTTTCACTCTGTAGTTCTACAGTTACAGACTGTCGTCCATCTGTTTCTCTGCGTACTTTGTTTCAGTCACACAGCTCTGCTACAGAAGCCGCGCTGGGTGATGTTCGTATATGTCGCTGAAATACGACCATTTTTGTTTACATCCGTTAATTGGCTTTGCTCGGTTCGGTCCGCTGAAGTACTTTGCTGGGTCCGGCAGTTGACCACAATGGACTAGATGACCAATAGATGAACTATCGTTTCTGACTGTACAGTGAACCTACACGAGTCTTCTGAGTTTATATGGAATGTTGATGATGGGAAAATAGTGGAAAATCTGAAATAGTAAGTTTTCTTTGGGGACTGTTTTGCCTCACAGCGCCCTGCATGTATCCCTCCACCATGAATGGAGTTTAAAACACAGTCTCTGGTATCAGGCAGCGCATTCACAACTATTTCATGTAGTGAGGGAGATTTTATACACTGTAATACTGACATTTCACATCAGACCGCTCTGAACAACTTTGAATTTTTGATAAATCAGTGGACTTCCCCTTCAGTTTATTCATCATGTTGTCATCACTGCAGGACAAGAGAGAGGAGAAAGGCTCTGCCCTGCTGGGACTCACCCTGCGAGGAATGCAGGTTTATCAGGTGGGTGTGGGGGTCAGAGTGTGTGGTGGGGTGTGTGTGTCTGTGTGTGTGTCTGTGTGTGTGTCTGTGTGTGTGTCTGTGTGTGTGGTGGGGGGGGTTATTTGTGTGTGTGAAGACGAGTGGGGTGTCTGTGAGTCAGTGGGTCGTCAGTGAGTCAGAGCAGAACCTCCCTCGGTCCTGTGTGCCAGTCCCCACCAGTCTGATAGCCCCCCGCCAGACAGGGGAGGAATGCGCAGGTTATCGTCAATAAGCCGAAAACAGGATTTGGGAAGCTGCCTCTGCGCTGATCCCTCTGAACTCTGTGGAACGAGTCCAGATTACGCTGAGAGCCCTGAGTCTGACCCATTACGGCCCCAGAGCCTGCTGGGAAATTCTCCCCGACCAAACCCCACTTCAAAATCAGAATCAGAACGTGTTTTTCTTCGCTAACATTCTGAATCAGGATATCTGGGTGGGAATAAATGTGGGCGAAACACGACGGAGTCGGACTGTTTTGTAGAAAATAAACAGTGATAAACAGAGTTTGTGAAAAAACAAAGTCTGCTCTTAAAGATGGTTCTTCAAGCGTTCTTGAGTACAGACAGTGGTTCTATATGGAACCACATACACTGAAAAAATGGTTCTTCAGATTGATGGAGAATGTGTTTGATATGGTTCTATATAGAATGTTTTTGAAAAGGGTTCTATGCAGCACCAAAAAGAGTTCTTCTATTGGTACAGTCTCGTAACGATAACGGAACCCTTTTTGGTGCTGTATAGACCCACATACAACACACTCACCATCACTCTCAAGAACCATTTCACCAGGCAGAGAACACTTTAAGCATGCACAGTGTTCATGGTTCTATATAGAACCACTGTTTTTACTAAAGAACCCTTGGAGAACCATTTTTTTAAGAACGTAGACTATTCTGATGTGTATGTTCTGAACGTGATTCATTAATTACTAACAGCTCGATTTTAATATTAATTTTTTTACTTTTTCTTTAAGACGTAAACGAAGCGCAGGGCTGGTTAGCAGGCTAGCCTGTTAGCGTCTGCGCTGCTTTTCTTACCTTTTCACAACAAAAGCAAGAGAACAAGAGCGCAAACAGGAAGAAGTCAGGTTATGGTTAAAATAAAGCCGTGTACGAGTGTAACTGCCAACCGTGTGACCGCGTGACCGAGTGTGGGCGCTTCTGCTCTGATGACCTGTTATCATATAAATAAGTTAATACACCCTCTACACACTTCTGCACATTTAGTGTTATTGTTTAATCACTGTATAAAACAGATTTTGGGGGAAAAAAATGTGCAAAATTCATACATTCCATAAAATGAACCAGGAGCTGAGCTGTATCTTATCTTAGTGTTTGATTGTCTTTATTCTAATGTTGAATGATGTTTTACACACTCGTGTATTTCTGTGTAAATGGATGTAAATAATGCGCTCGGACCTTTTGAACAGTCCTGCATGTGTTATACTCAGTTCTTCCTAGACTTTCTCTCCTTTCTTGGTCTGATTGTTCTTCCTGTTCTAATTCACACCCTCAGATGAAGTGAATGTTGTGGTAAAAGTATTGTTTGTCTCATTCAGCTCTGTGTCTCAGCTCAGGGGGTCTGTAATCTAACACCGCTGTGTGTGTTTGGTTTGTGTCACTTAGGAGATGAACAACGTACGTGAGCTGCTGTACGACTTCCCCTGGACCAACGTGGGGCGACTCACTTTTCTGGTACTTTCACATTGGTTCCCTCATTCCAGAGCGACGGGATCTTTTAACAGGCCGTTCTTCGCTGGCGTTTACTGAGGGTTTACTCAGCCTGTGTTGACCTGAGGGTCACAGTAGGAGTTCACTGCAAATATGAGATCTCAGCCAGTGTAAACACCTTAAATCTAGTCGATATATGTGATATTTCTCATTTAGACATTGTTTTTCATCATTATGGTGCAGATTGATGACTGATGTGTCAGGAGGTCGATTTCAATAGATTATATAGATTAAAGTTGTTATGCTGAAGTTTATTGAGCTGTAATTACAGATGTTACAGATGTTCGTCAGACTCCTCGTCTCCTCGGCTCTGTTTTAGGGGAAGAGGTTCGAGATCCAGCCGGACGGGCTGCCCTCAGCGAGGAAGCTGATTTACTACACCGGCTCGGCTTTCCGCTCTCGCCACCTTCTCCTCCACCTGAGCAGCAGCCATCGCCTCTACCTGAGCCTGCAGCCCGCCATCAAACACCTGCGGCAGCTGGAGGAGGCCGAGGGTGAGTGAGGGTCCCGCTCGAATGATGGTGTCTGATTTTCAGGCTGAGCATGTGAAATGGTGTCGACTGTGCTTGAATGATAAGGCAGTTATTAGCTTAAAGACTTAAAGGGGAAGTCCACTGAGTTCAGAAACTTTCTGCCTAGTTCAGCGTTTTGAGACGTAAACAGTCATTCAGAGTCATTTTATTTACTATCCAGAACCACCAGTGAACCTACACGAGTCTTCTGAGTTTATATGGAATGTTGATGATGGAAAATAGTGGAAAATCTGAAATAATAAGTTTTCTTTGGGGACTATTTTGCCTCACAGCGCCCTGCATGTATCCCTCCACCATGAATGGAGTTTAAGTTCTCAAACTATCATAAAACAGTGTCTCAGTCATCAGGCAGTGAATTCATAACCATTTCATGTAGTAACTTTCTGTGAGGGAGCTTTTAGAGGTGGACGTCTGGTTCCTATCACCACCACTGTGAACAGTTCTGACTCGGTAAGTTTATCTAGAACAGAGAACCACTCTGAACCACTCTCAGTGATTTTATTTTGGAGAAATTTTGAAAAATTGGTGGAGTTCCCTTTTAATGCTCTGCATGCTGCTTCAGGCTGTGTGTAGTTGACAGTAATTCAGAATAAGAATAATGAAAAGTTTGAAGCCTCCAGCAAACAGAACATTATTTATCTTTAAATTTGAGGTGTCATTGATTATTAGCAGCCTCTTAGCGTTAGAGATGGCGCTGATCTGATACCGGTTGGGGTGTAACGATACACTCGGTCCACAGTTTGATTCAGTTCTTGAGGCTCGATTCACGATTTGAGATTCTCTTGATATTTTCAACAAATTTCTGATGGATTTACATCAGGGCCACCACTGCTTATGGCAGCTTTGTGTCTCCTGCTGCCTTCAAATTCTCCTCAGAAGCTCCTTCTTATGACTTTGGAGGTCATTTGTGTTCCAGTGGTTCAGATAAATGCCCTGGAAACAACTTGGAAACTCAGGACCCCTAGAAAATCCCACTAGTAGATATGGCACTGTGGTGGCCATCATGTGTTCGATATTTCGGACACGAATTGACGGCGTCTCTCCTCTCCTTTCCAGAGAAAAAGAGATACAGGGAATCGTACATCAGCGATGACATGGATCCAGACCCCCCCTGCAGTGAGGGCAGCCCCCGCCTCTCCAGACATTCCACCAGCAGCTCCGGCATCGAGGCTGACGCCCGGCAACGCAGCGCCTCCGTGGAGATGGTCTCTGTGGAGGAGGAAGAAGCCCTGAGACGGACGGAGAAGTCCTTCAGCTCGGCGGCCAGTCACGGCTCCTCCCACACGTCCGGCATCGACACTGGCAGCAAAGCCCGCACTGAGGAGGAGGAGTGGCAGGACGAAGGTGAGGGAGGAGGTCATTCCTCATTCCATAGCAACACCTTAGCAACCACTTGGGATTTTATAGCAACACCTTAGCAACCACCTGTGATAACATAGCAGGATCTTAGCAGCCATCTGAGATAACATAGCAACAGCTTAGCAACCACCTGGGATTTCATAGCAGCATCTTAGCGACCACCTGGGATTTTAAAGCAACACCTTAGCGACCACCTGGGATTTCATAGCAGCATCTTAGCAACCACCTGGGATTTCATAGCAGCATCTTAGCAACCACCTGGGATTTTAAAGCAACACCTTAGCGACCACCTGGGATTTCATAGCAGCATCTTAACAACCTTAGCAAGGCTTTTTTGTTCTGCATCGACTCGTCAAACCTCAAAATAGCTAATTATTGATCATGATCCATAAAATTTTCTTTGAAGATAGAGCAACCTCACTGCTGCGCTTTAGTTACATTTAGGGAATCATACGCCTTCAAAGAGGGGGGCAATTATTTATTATCACCCACCCCTAATTCTTCAGTGATATGAAGCTGAAGTCAGATATTCTCCAGATTCTTATTAGAATTATTCTGTTCCACCTTAAATGGTGCGGCAGATACATTCTAGAGCGTCAGGTATCAGAACTGCCGCACCATTTAAGGTGGAACAGGACATTGATCTGGCTACCGAGACGTCAGCACTACCAGCGATGTGTGCTTGGTATAAAGAAAATGACCGTAATACACTGAAACTACGTTAAACTAAGATAATATTTTTCACAATTCTTAGTTTTCTTTTTTTTTCTCTCTCTCATTTTGTCGGTTTTTCTTTTTTCTCATAACGCTCCGTTTGTAGTCTCTGAAAAACCTCTGTTTGGAGGGTCATGTAGCCTTAACACTTCACCCTCCCCCTCTATCTCAACAAGAATCGGGACACCCTACCCCTAGACGAGAACACGCTAGACGGAGTGGTGGGGCGAGGGGTGAAACGGGACTGGGCTTTGGTGTTCAGGAGTCGGGATTTCTCGGCGTAACTGATACAGATGAATAACGACAGCAGGTCATTCACTACAGTGAGATGCTGTAGTGGATTAGTTCAAGGATCTCTTCCTGAAAAACACGGCAGGTGTTGCAGTAAAAGGCTCATTATGCATGAAGGGATGTTCATTTATTGTTTTGATTAAATGCTCTAGATTTTCAGCACCATGTGGACGGACCTGGAGAGGTTTCTGTGGACGATCCGGAGGAGATGCTGCGACTGGCTGAGCTGCTTCAGGGCGTGTCCATGGATTGCCCCTCCCTCGGCTCAGAGATGAACGCAGGAGGTGAGAAGCGCTGATGGGTTTCAGCTGATGGTCTTAGTCACGTGCAGGTTTGGTGTCAGGACTGGAATCTGACCCGATACTGATTTTAGGGTCATATAAGTCCCAAACTGTAGGCAGGATGTTCTAGAGGAACACTGTCCAGAGGGTCACCAGGACTTAAACAACTTGATGTTGCTTGTTATAAATGTATATAATATTGCACACAGATGTAGAAATAGATTTATATGTGGTTGGTGTAGTGTAGTGGGTAACACCTCTGCCTTCTACGCTGTAGACTGGGGTTTAATCCCTGCCTGGGTAAACACCCTGTACTGTGAGTCCTTGGGCAAGACTCCTAACACTACCTTCACCTACCTGTGTAAAGACATCAAGTTGTAAGTCGCTCTGGATAAGAGCGTCTGCCAAACGCCGTAAATGAATATAAAGATTTCATTCTCAAAAAACAGTAAACTCCCTCCTCTAAAACGGAGCTGACTGTGGTGAGTTATTAACGCTCAGCTCTGAACCCTGAACACGTTCAGTCACTATTGTTCATCACAAGTTCATGTTTTACAGCAGAAACGGTCAAACGCCAGCGCTGCTCTCCAGCAGAACCCCATAAATCCGTTCAGCCAATCAGAGCGCAGTATTCGAGTCAGATGACGCAGGACTGCCACCGACTGTTTGAGGCAGAGAACAGAGAACCACTCTGGACCCAGCCATGAGAGACGATTCATACTGGACACAGACCAATATTTGGGTGGAAAAGACTAAATTTCATAACTCATAGTGACTCTATAGGGAGCAGTGAGGCATCTGAGACTCAGCCTTATAGATGATCTTATAGATGATTAATATTGATCGTTAACGGCTGTTTGTGTTCAGTTTTCAGATCTTTACCTGCTTGGTTCATGGGAAAGATGTTAAATATTGACCTAAAAGAAGCTCCGAAACATGAACTGACCACAGGAGTTACCTGCTTTTGACACAAACAAAAATTAAAAAAAAAAAAATCAGAAAAGTTCCATTTTGTAAGTTTGACTGATATTACCTGGAAATAACACAATAAAAATGTGTGTGTGTGTGTGTGTGTGTGTGTGTGTGTGTGTGTGTGTGTATATATATATATATATATATAGTGTTTTTGTTTATTTTTGATTATTTATTACCTTTCATTTTTCTTATTGTCATTAGTTCTCTTCATTGAGGTGGTGTGTTCTGTCATTTACATAGATGTATTTATGTTTCTTATTCTGATATGATGGTGTGTTGTGCTCAGATTCGTCAGTACACTGTTCTCTGTCATGTTTCACCATTTCCAGTAAAATTGTGGGTCGTCAATATTGGGCGATATTATTGGCCAGCTGATGTACCGGTCAGTCTGTTAAGAGGCTGACGGAGCGGATTATTCTCTGTTCAGATGACCAGAACAGCATGTTGGCAGTAACAGAGCATGTCTTGATTACTTCTCAGAGTGACCACTGAAATCTCAGTTTCAAGTAGATAGTCAGTCAGTGTTGTGTCTGTCATTCAGATGACCACACCTGTCCACCCTGTTAACTGACTGGCCTTCATCCTCCAGCAGGAGGGATCACAGGTGGGCTAAACTGGATTTTGAGAGCTGGGGTGGGTAGGTGGGGGTCAGTGGACACCGCAGCTGTTTTCAGTCGTATTGTGAACTATAGAGGGCGCTGGTGGTCTGAGTTGGCAGGTTGTGAAGCTCACGCACATCTGAGGAATGTGCAAGTCTGCGCCCCTGTGGTGACACTGTGTCATTACAGACACACTGCCACTACATTTCCATGCGAAAGTGTATTTGTGTGAGAATGTTTATGCTAGAAAAGTGAATAATTACACAAACAAAAGAGATCTCATGTTTTTCTGTTCTGCTTTACTGTGTTTCAGACGTACATTTAAACCTTGTTCAGGCGACGGACGGTCCAGCAGAACCCTGTGACTCCAGCACCGCAGAGCAGGTCAGGCACCTCCACATCCTTCTCTTCTCTGTTCATCATCCATCGTTTCCTCAGCCCTTCTTTGGTCTTTACTGTGTAGTTAAGGGGGCCTATTTACAAAGGAACGCGAGGACAAATCAAACAACTGGAAAACATTAATAAAATGAGTAGAGACTCGTTTCCACTTTATCTTTTCAGTACTGATGCACCAGTATTGATATACCCATCAATAGCCAATGGTTTTCTTTATAAAAGAGTATAACGGTCTTACATCTAGTCAGTTACTCATGCCATTAGTATACTGCTGTTGTTGTTGTTGTTGTTGTTGTTGTTGTTTACAGACTCTCTAGTTGCTCTAAATCTGTCTTATTATGATTCATGCAGTTGTTTGGTTTTCTAGAATTACTGACAATACCTGTGAAAATCTCACACAAGGGATGGACGATACGGCAGAACATCAATATCATGGTGCTTAAAGATGTTTATTGCGATATTTTAGTTTTTCTGAGGTTTGATACCAAAGAAAAAAAGACCAGCCGAGCTGAATACAATCAAACACAGTGACTGTAATGATTTTTACTCAGTTTCACACACTGCACTGCACTAAACCCAGTTAAACAGGACTAGTTACTCTTAATCAGTGATGAAACATGCAGGTGGTCAGTGTTCTTTCTGCCCATACCATGATGCGGTTTAAAGTACCGTCCTGCTGGTCAGCCCTGCTTTAATTTATCACACTAACTCCAACACTGTCTGTCTCCGCTCTGCAGGTTCTGAAGTGGAAGTCTCGAGGTTCTGCTGACCGGCACAGTCAGAGTTTGGATGACGTCCGTCTTCTGCCTCGTCCTCTCCCGCTGGCTACCCTCGCCAGCACCTCCCACAGCTACACCTTCGGACTCCCCGACGCTCCGGACTGCACGGAGTTCGGCTCTTACCCAGCGAAGCCCTCTTTCTACGGCCGGCGCTCCATGAACTGCCTGGCCCTGGACCTGCTGGAGGATGACCAGCTCCTGGAACTCGTTCTGTGACCGTTGGAGTGAACAGTGTCGTGGCCAGGAGCTGAGAGAGCGGTCAGGATGGAGACCGTACAGAGAGGGTTCTTTGGTGCAGCTCATAGAGGAACCACTTTAGAACCTTTCAGTGGAGGCGTGGTGGTTTTAGTGAGAGTGTGAAGAACCTTTTCAATGTATAAAGATCCTGATCTAAAAGTTGTTTCCCCAAGAACCATAAGCGCAAGCTGAGAACCACGGAGAACCTCTGAGGAACCCTGTTTGTGAGGGTGGAGTCACTCAGATAATGAGAAAATGAGCCTCTTAATGTTCTGATGTTACACTGTTTCACTGTGAGGCTGTCGGTCAGTCAGCTGTCAGAATCCTGAGCTGAGTATTTGTTCCTGACGGACGCTGTTTGCACAGTCCAGCCTCCAGCTCAAAGGATCAGGAGGGTGACGGTGATGACCTGCGACCTCAGGATCAAAGAGGTGTTTAGAAAGCATGTGCTGCAGGCAATGAAGCACCACTTACAGGGGAATTCCACCGATTTTTAAAAATTCATCATAGTTCAGTCATTGAGACGTGAACACAGTGATTCAGAGTGGTTTATATAGAATGTAATGAAAGTCAAAATCTTCTCAAAACTATCATAAAACAGTGTCTCAGACATCAGGCAGTGAATTCATAACCATTTACTGTAGTAACTTTCTGTGAGGGAGGTGGACGTCTGGTTCCTATCACCACCACTGTGAACATTTGAGACGCTGTAAGTTTCTCTAGAACGGAGAACCACTCTGAACCGCCCTGTTTACATCTCAGTAATTAAACTGTGCAGAAATATCAGTGGCTTCAAGTTTCCTGTTTAAAGTTTGTTGCAGGATCTCCTGCAACACAGCCTCCCAGCCTTTTGCTACTCGCAGCCGACCACAGGAGCCTCCACAGCCTCCAAGATTCAACCAAACCATTAAAATGCAAACAAATATAAAAGTATAGTCGGTGCAGCCTGTAGGATTTAGTTTGACTGGATCACGGCAGGGCGGCACGGTGGCGCAGTGGGTAGCGCTGTTGCCTCACAGCAAGAAGGGCCTGGGCTCAATTCCCGGCCGGGCGACCAGGGTCATTCCTGTGTGGAGTTTGCCTGTTCTCCCCGTGTCTGCGTGGGTTTCCTCCGGGTACTCCGGTTTCCTCCCACAGTCCAAAGACATGCAGTCAGGCTGATTGGACATGCTAAATTGCCCCTAGGTGTGAGTGAGTGTGACTGTGTATGTCTGTCTGTCTGTCTGCCCTGCGATGGACTGGCGACCTGTCCAGGGTGTATCCCGCCTTCCGCCCAATGACAGCTGGGATAGGCTCCAGCACCCCACCGCGACCCAGAAGGATAAGCGGTTTAGATGATGTATGTATGTATGTATGTATGGATCACGGCATCATAATAACACCAATAAAATATTCCAAACTTTGGAGAAGTGATGGAATGGAGGATGCGTCGCTTCTCACAGTATCAGGGTGATCATGCAGCAGCTGTCAGTCTCTGCTCTGACGATGTTTCTGAAGCTGGTGTTTCACAGCGTAGCTGCTCTGTACATAAACTGCATTTACAGAGCAGCAGGGAGCTCCGTACAGCGGCTCATGGAGCTCAAGTGTTCCGCATTTCCTACTGAGGCATGAAATTCCACAGGACCCCCAAACAGAAGTAACTGAACTTGGAGTGATTCCAGCCGGAGGCTCCGCTGATGAACTCGTTCAGTGTGTGACTGACGGCACACAGAGGAGCTTTATGTGATTCTGTGAACTCCTGCGTATGTTTACTCTGTGCGGGGAATGTAGGCCACGTTCTCTGAGTGCAGGCTGTGGGTGTTTTACTGAGCTTTACCCTTTTCTCCTCCTTGGAAAACTGAAAACACACTGCATGGTTATTTCAGTCGGAGTTCTAGTGTTTCTCTATTAAATAAGACCCTCCGTAACGATGCTGTCTCTCCACAGAGTCTCATAAATGATACTAAATATGAACTTCTGTTCAGGTGGTGAACCCAGATGAACTGTTATGAAATTATACAAACAAAGCCTCTTTTTGTTAATTAAACCCCGTGTCTGCCTTATCAGGTGCACCTGCAGGTACTTTAAATTCATCTGATTAATTAAGTGCTACCCTCTTATAGGGGAAAGTCCACCAATTTTCAAAATCCCTCCATAACTCAGTGTGTGAGATGAGTGGTTCAGAGTGGTTTGGTGTGAAATGGTTCTGATGTCATTACAGTGGTGGTGATAGGAACCAGGGGTCGCCATGACTACAACACAAATATAGACATTTTATTTACTATCCAGAACCACCAGTGAACCTACACGAGTCTTCTGAGTTTATATGGAATGTTGACGATGGAAAATAGTGGAAAATCTGAAATAATAAGTTTTCTTTGGGGACTATTTTGCCTCACAGTACCCTGCATGTGTCTCTCCACTATTAAAGCATGTTTTAAATACATTTTAGGCATTTTTGGGTATTTTGCAGACACCCTTGCTTGTCTAATTGTGTTACAGATGTAGGCGAATGCAGCAAATTCTGCATAAAAGCTTTCAGTGAGGGAGCTTTGAGTCGTATCAGACGTCTGGTTCCCATCAGCACAACTGTGAAGAAGTTGAAGCGTGTCACACCAAACCACTCGGCATGACTGTTTACATCTCAAATTTTTCAGAAATTTTGAAAAAGTGGTGGAATTCTCCTGTGGGTAAAACACTATGGAGGTATTATGTTGTCAGTCTGAACAGGAGTGACCATTCTCTGCTCTTCATCTCATGTTTACAGTCTTGTACAGTCAGTGTTGAGTCTGTTGCTCTTCAGCCCAAACGCTCCCCTTTCAGTGAAAGGAAAGAACAGTGTGAACGATTAATATCAGAAATAAAGACATATACTTTCATTAAACTGCTGTATGATTGTGGTTTTTATGGTGATTTCCCTTAAAATGAAATCCAGCCAGAGAATCTGTATATCAGGTCATATTAGCAGGCATGTGACTGAAAAACAGCAGAGGGCGCCTGTGAGCGAGTCTTCAATGAATGCCAGTAGAGTTGAAAGGCTAGCACTAATGCTAACCAATCAGCTCTCAGTATCAGTAATGCTAACCAATCAGCTCTCAGTATCAGTGATGTTAACCAATCAGCTCTCAGTATCAGTGATGGTGTCTGTTTGCTGTAGTGAGGGATCGTCCAGGTGAGTTCTCTGTGCCGTTGTAGTCAGTTTAGTTCTTCTGCTGTCTGAATGAAAGGAAAGCTCTGAGAGATTAGAGACTATTTAACTGTGTTTTTAGCCGTTTAGCTCCATTTAGCTCCATTCACTCTGTCTCTCTCTCTGTCGGTCTCTCTCTCTCTCTCTCTCTCTCTCTCTCTCCCCCCCTCTGTCTCTCTCTCTCTCTCTCTCTCTCGCTCTCTCTCCCCCCCCTCTGTCTCTCTCTCTCTCTCTCTCTCTCTCTCTCTCTCTCTCTCTCTCTCTCTCCCCCCCCTCTGTCTCTCTCTCTCTCTCTCTCTCTGCAGCGGTGGAACGGAGCACCGCAGATGAGCAGCCAGACGCACAGGGCAGTGGACAGGGAAACTCTGTACTCTGGTAGACTTAGGATGGCGACGATAATACACACCATACAGGAGAGTTACGCTTACTGAGCTCGTTAACGTACTAACGGAGTATAGAGCTCGGTGACCTTCAGCAGCCTGAATACAGCCGGAAAAATTAGCTCGCAAGCTACTGAGGCGTCAGCACTGCTAGCGATTTTTTATTCTTGTAATGAAGAAAAGGACCATAATACACTGAAACGACATTAAACTAAGATAAAACAGTGATTATTGTCATTTTTAACAGAGAAATATTCTCACATTTGTGGGTTTCAAGGTGGAACGGGAAAATTCACCCAATAATCTGGTGAATGTCTGACTTCAGCTTCATATCACTGAAGAATTAGGGGTGGGTAATAATAATCACCCCCCTCTTTGACGATCATATGATTCCCTAAATGTAACTAAAGTGAAGGAATGAAGGGAATGAAGGAGCTCTATGAACAATCTCGCCGTGGCCTGCAGGGGGCAGCAGTCCGCCATCCTGCGCTCAAAGCTCGAGAAGAAGAAGAGCGCGACGAAAACACCAGCCACGTGGGTGTCTGTGTGTCTGAGTGTGTGGAGCAGAGTGTGTGGAGCTGCTGATGATGTCCTCCTCCTCCTCCTCCCTCCTGCTGAGCGCTCTGCTCTCCCGCTGCCCCGATGTGGAGCCGGTGTTCGAGGCGCTGCGCTGGCCGGGCTCCGCGCTGCCTGAGCCGGAGAGGGTGGAGTCTGTGTCCGCGCTGGTCGGGGAGCTGATCCGGAGCGGGGAGCGCTCAGAGCGACTGGCTATCCGGCTGCAGGCGCTGATCTGGGATCAGTGTGTGCCGCTCCTGAAGACCATCTCCAGGCAGGACCCGCAGAGCAGACAGAGCGGGCAGCTGCTGCCGGCCGTCTGCGCGCTGCTGGGCCTCTGTGTGGGTCAGAGCTCCGCGGACACCCTGCGGGACCTGGCCGCGCTGGCCTTACCTGCGCTCAGGTAACTGGAACGCTGACCCTCCGTACCAGAACTCACAGAAAGCAGCTCAAAAAGTCCGATACACTCTCACACAGGAGGGTTCTTTAGTGAAGACAGGGGTTCTGTTCACAACCGTGAGGACCGTTTACACGCCCGAATGTTCTCTGCATGGTGAAATGGTTCTTCGGACTGATGGAGAACGTGCTGTGTATGTGTTGAATGTGTTAGTAACAATAGAGGAACCCATTTCAGTACTATATAGAACCCTTTTCAAAAAGGTGCTGTGTGGAACCATGTACAGCACATTCCCCGTCAGTCTGAAGAACCATTTCACCAAATTGAAGAGCAGGTTCATCATGCAAAGAACCATTTAAGCATGCAAATGGTTCTTGTGGTTGTAAATCGAACTGTGTCTTCACTAAAGAACACTTGAGGAACCATAAGAGTATAATTAGTGTAATTAGACTCCAAGCTCTGTCACTACAGCTTCACTCTTAAAAAGACGGTTCCTCAAGGGTTCTTTAGTAAAGACCATAATTCTGTTTAGAACTCTGAGTGCTGGATAGAATCATTTCATAATCAAATGGTTCTTTGCGTGGTGAAAAGGTTCTTCAGACTGATAGAGAATGTGTTCTATATGGCTCTACTGGTTCTGCTTTACTACTATATGGTTCTAGGTTCTTCTGATTTTGTTACAATGTCGAGTTTATAACAATAGAAGAACACTTTCTGGTGGTATATGGAACCATATGCAACACGTTCTCCATTTCTATCAATCTGAAGAACCATTTCACATGGCAAAGAACCATTTAAGCATGCAAATGGTTCTAAATAGAGCCACTGTCTTCACTTGAAGAACCATAAGAGTGTAATTAGACTGTGAGTTCTGTTTTATCTCGCATGTGAACAGTCAGTGCAGCTCGCTCTTAAGAAGATGGTTCTTCAAGGGTTCTTTAGTAAAAACATTTGTTCTATATAGAACCACGAACGCTCAAAGAATCATGTGCATGCTTAAATGGTTCTCTGCACGGTGCTGTGTGTGGTTCCTTTTTGAAAATGTTTCTGCTTAGCACCAAAAAAGGTTCTGCTATTGTTATGATGTCAAGCTTAAAACAGTAGATGCTCCTTCGCGCTCTATAGAACCACATACAGCACATACCCAATTTCATTGTACCTTGTGCAGTGACAATAAAGAATCTTGAATCTGGAATTTAAATCAGTCTGAAGAACCATTTCACCATGCAGAGAACCCTAATCTGATCTGTGTCAGTGTCTTCTATGATTTTATATAAACACTCCTAGTTGGTTCTGTTGCTGTTAAGCTTTATGTTCTGTCTGTAAAGCACTCTGAGCTGCCATCGCTATGAAGCGTGGTCTGTAATCATCATCATCATCATCATTATTATTATTATTATTAATCAGTCCACCTGAGGGCGACGAGGAGCAGCTCCACCTGGACCTTGACGTGGCTGTAGAGCTGATGGCGGTGCTGCTGTCGTCTCAGAGGATCTCAGAAAGCCCCTCTTTGGCCCTGAGGTCTCTGTCCTGCACGCTCAGCAGCATCAAGCGGCTCTCGGAGGCCCAGGCATCCAAAATCATCATCCGCATCTGCTTCACGTCCCTCAAGTCCTCCAGCGAGGAGAGACGGGCAGACGTTCTCCAGCACATCTGGGAGGACCTGCTGGGCTGGCATGAGCGCGAGGACACGGCTGCGGTGACCGCACGGGCGCTGCTGTGTCTGACCGCTCTGTCAGACCACCTCTTCTCCACCTGGGAGCAGAAAACGTCCATCAAAGACCAGAACTGCAGACCGAAGCCCGACCCGCGAGAGTCCCGGGCCTTCTTCAGAGTCATCCAGGCCGGGCTGCAGCACCGAGACAGCGTTTCCCGCAAGCGCGCCCTCTACCTCCTGAAGAGGTGCGTCGCTCTGTCGGAGGCGCTGGACGCTGCTGTCGGTGTGAGCGAGCCAGGTGAGTTTGGACTTGGGTCTGTAGGCGGGTCACCAGGCTGATTCTGAAAAACAGCCCAAAACGTCCAAATAGGAAAGACATTTCATCTACAATACAAAGTAATCAGCATTAACATGACAGAATTCACAGATATGTATTTGAAGGACAACTCCACCAATTTTTAAAAATTTCTGAATCACCAAAGCATCGTGACGTAAACAGAGTAATTCAGAGTGGTTCTCGGTTCTGGAGAACTTACCGAGTCAGATCTGTTCACAGTGGTGGTGATAGGAACCAGACGTCCACCTCTAAAAGCTCCCTCACAGAAAGGTATTGTAGGAAATTAAAATAACGAGACGTTGTTTTTGTCATAGTTTTGAGAAAATTTTGGTTGAAAACGTTTTCTTTAATCCGTTCATGGTGCACGATGCATGCAGGTGTTCATATAAACTCAGAAGACTCGTGTAGGTTCACTGGTGGTTCTGGATAGTAAATAAAATGTCTATATTTGTGTTGTGGCTTTATTGGGCATCACAGCGTCTGGTTCCCATCAGCACCACTGTAAGAGGTCTGAGCTGGTACGTTTTCTTTACACACCAAACCACTCTGAATGGCGTTACATGTCAATCATCGTATTATCCACAAATGTTAAACTGGTGGAGTTGCCCTTTAAGATTTTTAGAGGGTGCTGTTGATCTTTTAACCTCTTATGCTTGTGGGTATATTTTGGTTTGTCCATCTGAATTTTCATGACCAAATCGTAAGGCAAATTATTCAGTAGCTGCATGAAATAAATGTAAATTTTTATTTTATTTATTATTTTTTTTAAAACTCTCCTCAAATTAACAGAACATGTGTTTTATGATACACATATTACTATATGCTTACAATTTACTGCTGAAAGCCAAAAATCTTAGACGCTCTTTGTATTATTTTATAAAAATAATGTTTACAGAGCAGATCACTGAAGAGACGCCATCTGTTTATAGTTTATAGCCCAGATTTGTGAAAAATGGGTCGACTTTCAGGAAACAAATAAACTGTGAGTTCAGCTTCTTTTATTATAAGGGTTTAAAATGACATCACCCATCTATTTGACTGGAAAGAAGACAGTTACAGCTCTCATACGACCCCCACCTTTAGAATGTAGCTTATGAAATATGAAAGTTATGAAGAATATGACAAAGTGTGTTTTGGAACCCCAATCAAGGAGTTGGAGAGGTTAAACAAACATGGTTATCGCTGCTACAAAGAAACGAAATCTTATCATGTCATTTTTAGCATCCCTGTCAGACGTCTAAGAAATCTGGAGCCCACAGGAGCTCACGGTGTGTTTTTATGAGATTTTATGAGACTATTAAAATAAAAATCTGTCTGCGAGAACGCTAGAGCTTTTATTATCTCAGGATCTTTTTTTGGCATCAATATCTCAAGATCATTTATGTTGATATAATTACAAACCTAACAGCTAATTAGCAGCTGTTCGTTACCATTTTTAGTCACCAAACAGCTGTTCTGCTGCACTCTAGAACCAGAGCTGGACAGGAGTGTTCTAGATAAGCTGCCTGTACATCTGTGCAGCGTCTCTGCCTGCAGGTAAAGTGAATTAACGTCTTGATCCTCTGCAGAGAGCCTGTTCAGATGGACACCGGGCCAGAAGTCAGTGCTTCGGCAGTTCTGGGAAGATTACGCGCTTGTGTTGGAGACTCTGGAGGAGAACCAGGTAAACAGGACTGTGACCATCATGACGTTTCAGATCATTTTACACCATTAATCATCGTGGAAATAATGGCAGTAATTTCATGAAGTACTACATAGTAAATTCAAGCCAAAAGTGGCTCAATCGATCAGATATCTAGGAAAAAAAATGAGAGAGAGAAATAGAAGTAATAGAAATAGTCACATTTACATTCAGAAACCCTGACCTTGACCTGTGGTGTCCAGATCCACGTGGTGCGGCCCGTACTGAACCGACTGGACGTTCTGGTTGAGAGAACAGCTGCAGGTGCTGAAGGTAGAGTTCGGTTCACATCTGTCTGGATCATCTGTGACGTTTGGGTTTGGATCGATGTTGACTGGTTTGTGGTTCTCTCAGGCGGCCGGCTGGTCCACCCGTCCTGGCTGCTGTGTGTGTATCAGCGCATGTTCCACAGTGAGAACAAGGCCGTGATGAAGGAGGGCGTCAATCACCTGCTGGAGCTGCGGCTGTTTCAGCAGCCTGGCTTCACCTCGGCTTCCTCTCAGGTCTGTTTACAGTCTCGTACTTCGTATCGCTGAAGGTTTATGTCAGAGATGATCTCGCAGCTGCTGGGAGGGTCCAGCTGATACCTTTGAACTGGTCATGTAGCTAATCTAGGCTGGGCGAAGTGGGTTAAAGTGAATATATCGGTATTTTTCAACCTTTATAAACGATATTTATGTCGATATTCGTGCACTTTTTCTGGAGCGGCTTTAAAGAGGGATCAAAATGAGCCATGAGACGACCTTCGTTAAATCCAGTGAAACTTGTAGAGTAAAAATATGTTACCAGGTATATTCAGAACTAAAACACTGTGACAAAAATATGTGATCCAACAATACATGTCCTGAAATGACTCTAGTGTGAGTACAATAAAGATCACGTTCATCCAGCACAACATTTTAGTTAATCTAACATGCAGTGTTTGGTGACTTCAGTACATTTTGCTTAAACTTGCTGGTTTGTTTACAAATGCTTAACGTAATTTCTTAGGGCAGCAGGTTTCCTGAAACATTTTAAGTTCTGTGAACTTGTTTGGGCTCACAGTGTGTAGGCCGTCCTTTGTGTGTGTGTGTGTGTGTGTGTGTGTGTGTGTGTGTGTGTGTGTGTGTGTGTGTGTGTGTGTGTACCTTTCCGTTCGGATATTTTCCGAATCCAAGGACTCGTGGAGCTTGTAGTCTATTCATGGTCAGTTATTTCTGAGCTGCTGTAAATGCCTGTGGAATGCCGATCGTTTCCCGCCTGCTCGCCGTAGTTGTGCAGACTGTGAAGCAGGTGTTTACGGTAGTTTTAGTCCATCAGGTAATACAGACACTGAAGAGAAAATCCAGATGTTCGTAAACTAAAGATTTTACGATTTACCGAATACCCAAACGTTGTTTAGCTTGGGGCTGTGATGTCAGTATGAGGCCATCATTGGTTTGAGAGTTTACGGTTCGTCTCCTGCTGTCTCTGCTTTCTTTAGCCTAATATGTAGAATTATTAAAATAAAAAACACACTTTATAACACTGACTCGACCGTTAGAGAATAAACTAACGTTTCTCACATTTTGAGAAAATTTATGACTCCAACGAAATATGTATTCCTGCTGGTGTGGATTTCCACAGAAAAAGCCTTCTTGAATGCTAATGGCGCCCCCTTGTGGGGACCCAGGATTATGCAGAGAAGCATTTCAGAAATGAATATTGAAATTCGAATCGTTTTTAAGCTGCTTCTGTTGTTTCCACGGTTAAAATGACAGTTTGTTCCACTTATTGAGATTTTTGATCACTTTGTGATTTTATTCAGTGCTAAAA
This sequence comes from Colossoma macropomum, assembly GCF_904425465.1. Lineage (NCBI taxonomy): Eukaryota > Metazoa > Chordata > Actinopteri > Characiformes > Serrasalmidae > Colossoma > Colossoma macropomum. Next base: position 31,386,184 of record NW_023494796.1, on the reverse strand, counting down.
AAATCTTCTATTCCTTTCGTACTGAAGGAGATCCTCTGCCCATGTCGTGGTTGGTGTAGTGGGTAACACCTCTGCCTTCTACACTGTAGACCGGGATTCGATCCCCACCTGGGTGAACACCCTACACTATACCAATAAGAGTCCTTGGGCAAGACTCCTAAAACTACCTTCACCCCCCTGTGTAAAATGATCAAACTGTACGTCACTCTGGATGAGAGCGTCTGATAAATGCCGTAAATGTAAATGCCTGTCTCTCTCTCTCTCTCTCTCTCTCTCTCTCTCTCTCTCTCTCTCTCTCTCTCTCTCAGTATGTTTTAGCTTTGTACCAGATTAATATGGTAGATGAATGCAGCGATCAGCATCAGGCTGTATTCCTGCCTGATCAGGGAATTGAACCCGTCCTGTGCGGGACAGTGCTGTTATCCACTGTACCATCCAGCTGCTCTACATGCATTATATTAGGTCTCCTTTTTGCTAATTAAGATGCTCACACTCGCGAGACAAGGAGGGGTCGCCTGACTGCTGTGGGCTCCCGGAAACTCAGCAGCATGCATAAAATGTGCATAATGAGGCAGAATTCACAATGTTGTCTAAATTTGTATAAATAACTGCAAATATATATCGCAAATACGATACATCGCCCGGCCTTACAGCCAGTACAGGCCCTGAGGAATCGCCTGCAGGTAATACACACTCAGTGTGATGTTTACTCACTCATGTTGGACTGGAGACTTTTAGACAAGAATGATTTAAAAATGCAACCGATTGTTGTTGAAATGCTTATCATTCAGCACTTGATATCATTGTTGGCTCTAAACTGAGCACATTACACATTTAATAACTAAGTAATAACACTTAATTCAGTTACTGTTGGTCAAATGTCAGATATTGATGTGACTGAAGCTCAGACTGATGCATGTTTCTGTGCTCTGGCTGTCAGTTTGTTGTAGGTCCCTTCATGGAGGTGCTGACCGAGAGCTCACTTTACCACAGGTGAGTCTCACTGTACCACAGGTGTGTTTACCACCAAAACCTGGACATTCATGGAAAATCAGTGTGCCAAAATCCAGTACTGAACTCTCCCCGACAAATAATACAATCAAAAATGTACTTTTCTTTACTTTTTTTTCCTTTTTACACCATAACTGTATCACTGAATCTGCCGTTAGCATGAAAACTGCCAGGTCGACTGCAGTGACGGAACAGCTGAACTTGCTGGAATCAGCCAGAAACAAACACAGTACAGTTCAGCAAATAAGATGGGCTACAAAGAGCTTCACAGACTGGCTGGTACAAAATGACATTCAGCTTAATTTGGAAACAACAAAAGGCTGAGCTGAACCTGATATTTCCACAGTTCTCTATTCTTACCACAAAAGCTGAGCCTCACAGGGTCAGAGGTTCTCCTGAACTGCACACAGGGCTCAACAGGCTCGGGAACCGTTACGCTCACATAGCAGCAGCTCGTGTGTTGTGGCGGAAGGTGCTGTCAGTATTAAAGCGTGTTCAGGGCTTCTTTGATTTGTTTCGTTATTTCATAAAACCTGTTGTATAAAAGCGAGGGAACACTTGAGGTTGTGTGTTACTGTGAATAACATCACGGCTGTATATATGACACTCACCTTCGCCTCCTGCTGTGATATTATTCACAATAACACACTTCCTCTGTGTTTTATTGCCTAAATATTATCAGTTATTATTTTACATTGTGAATAGTATCATGTCTATAGTCATCTTGCACGTCAGTACGTGACGAGATCTTATTTAGAACAAATTCTGCCCGGTTTTTTGAGGCGTGAATTTCCAGAACAGTTGTGTTTCGTCTGCTGTGTATAGTTTTTAACTGGTTTAGGCTCTTCTGGTTCTGCTCTGGAGATTCAATACTGAGTCCTGAGCCCTTTGTTCTGGAGTTTTTGTCTGGTGCTGAATAATCATGAACAGTCCTTGAATTTGAAAATGAAATGAAAGTTTGTGTCTCGTGTTTGTCCAGGTCAGCCGGACAGGCCGTTGGGGAGTGTCCGGAGATCGGGCTGAAGCTGCAGAGGTTCATGGTGACGTTCTTCAGCAGTTTGCCTGAGGAGCACCGAGGTACGACCAGCCGGTCACAGTGGCTGACCATGAGGCGTAGCGTCTGTTTATAGACTGCTGATTTATGATTTGGAGCTTGAGAGTAGCTTCAGCTCTCAGGACGCTGCGATTACATTTACACCCTTACATACAATCACAGGTTTGACAGTCTGGAATCGCATTTAAAGACGTACCTGTTCTGTACTGTAAATTATTAACAGAGATGCACCGTATCACTTTTTCTTTTCTCATACTGATATACAGTTGTATGCAAAAGTTTAGACACCCCCACTCAAATTGTGTTTATTTTCTAAGTGTAAATAAGTGAACAATCCTCTACAGAGACTCACGTAAATAAGGCATTTTCTGCAAGCTTTCTGCAATTTCTATTTATTTGATTAACATAGTTTTAACAACAGCTGTGCATTAAAAGTGTGTTTTCTGTAGAGGTTGTGTTAACTTTTGGATGCTGGTATTGGACGATACCAGTAACTCGGTTCAATATTAAAACAAAACACACAAGGAAAACCTGCTAACGTTACAGTGAAACTCTTCTACCCACCCTGCTGTTATTATGTGTGTCGTAGGTTTACTGATGTGACTTTCTTTCGCTTTGTGGTGCTACAATCAGTTCTCTGATCTTTCAGACTAGAACTGGATTCATTAATTCATTCATTTCTCCCTCTGATATCCCATCTGGCATTTTCTGCTGGACCAATATCGATACCCAGTATCAGATCAGTGCCGTCTTTAAACCCCTGGGGTCCTCAAACCCGTCTGTGCGTCAGATTCAGTGTTTCTATATCTGTTTATCTTTGTGATGATCCAGCTCAGAAATCCAGTTCAAACACTTCCTGAATCTGTAGAGTCGCCCTTTCCATTCCATCTTATCTCGAGATCATACGAGACTCACAACCGGAGTTATGAGCCTATGAAGAGGGGCTGAGATACACATCATCTGCCTCTCACCGTGTGGAACTGGTGGATTGCTGTGTCCGTCTACATTCTGTGTGAAACTGACCAATGGACACTCAGGAAATCACTAAGGACGGACCATCACACCGGAAACCCTTCATTCTTCATTCAGTCCACATCGGAGACTCATGTGAAACGGTGTGCAGAGAGTTTACAGCTGCTGAAGCTGCTGCAGCGGTTTTGGAAAGTAGTGATGAAGATAACGGAGCATTTAGATATGAAACATATGAGGATCATGTTATATGAAGAGCCTTTAAAGGGGAGTTTAAGGAGAGATGAACGAATCATATGACTGAATGTAGAATGTATAGTAACAGTGATGTTTGGTGCTGTGTGTTCAGGTTCGGTGTTGGTGCAGCTGTTCTGGCGGTTGGGCTCTCAGCACTGGTGTGCTGTGCCTCTGCTCTTCCTGTCTCAGGCCCTGTCCTGCCTGTCCCCCTGTCCTCTGCTCAGAGCGGACGGCCTGCACGTGCTCAGGTACGTTACTCACAAGAGCTCTAGGCGTCTGAGAAAATGAGGTATTGTTTATGTTTACAGTAAGTGTTTATTTGCTTAGGAAATCCTTAAAAAACAAATTAAAATAACATTAATTCATGAGTTTGCGTGTGTCAGTGTGTGTTTAACCCTTTCCTGCCTGCTCCTCGTGGCAGCCCAGTATGTCCAGTAAACCACCTCAGATCTCACTGGGCTGCCGACACGCCTGTATCTGATGTCAGGTGAGGTGATGTGATGGATGTGTCTGCCGTGTGTTGGTTTCAGAGAGGTGCTCCGCTGCACTGTGATCACACACCAGGTCCTGCTGAGAGGAGCCACACAGTGCTTCCTGCTCCACACCGCCCTCTGCCTGACGGACGTGGTACGACATCTTATTGTGACTACGGTTTATTAGTGCAGTCGTTTGCATTGTTAGTAGCAGCACAGCGAACAAAAATAACTCACTCGAAATCTGACACTGTCTGTCATCCTCTTCATTTCCTCCTCCGGTCACTGCTTGGCAGCCGTTCCTCTGTTCGCCATCACCTTCAGTTCCTTTAGCAGCATTTTAGAGCATCGAAAAACATTCTTACATATTCATTTAACACTGTAGCACTGCAGAGCTTTCAGCTAACCTGCTGTGATCTCATTAAAAAACCCTCCAAAAAAGTAGCTCCACCAAACAATTGAGGCCTGATACTTGATGATCCAGGCTTGGTAGTAGTGATGCATTACAGTTCTTTATGGAACAATTGGAATCAGTTGAAAATTTTACTACAGTTTGATTATTAGATTATTTTGGCACAATTCTATACACAGTTAACACTGGAGGATCTATTAGCCCAGTAGTGGACATTAGATAATCAGAGCCGTAAATCATTTTTACATTCGAGGACATTCATTTTAATTATACTCACTTCTACCCTGTCAAAATTGATGCAGTTGACGCAGATACACTCGTACAGTGTGAATTACCCAGTTAATAGTAAATGTTTAATCATTGTCAGAGCAAAACCTTTTAAGTCTAAGTTGGAAACTTTTTAAAAGATGTAAAAATAATCTCAGTTTCCACTGTAAATTAATGTCATTTTTTTTCTATTTGGTCCATTTGACCAATATAATGTACATTTAGCGTAGTGTGGAGATCTGTTTGCATTTTCACATAAAAAAAAAATGTTTTAGGCTGATAAAAATGCATAGTTGTAAAATATAATACAATGTATATAATATCTGACTGAGGTCCCTGTTTGTCGACAGTCTGCCGTGTCCCTGGATGAAGTCTTTGGTTTCCTCGTGTTGTTCCGAGCTGAGGAGTCTCTGTGTCGAGGCTCTGCGCTGTGGAGAGAGGTGAGACACCTGACTGAGCGAAGAGGACAAGTTTAGCATCTTAAGTCTAAAATTGTTTGTTTTTTTCAGGTGCTAACTTGGCGAATTGTGAATAACTGACCATTCACAATGCTAGCCAGGTTAGCATGACGCAGACGGCACAGGCGAGTCGTCGGTTAGCCGTGTAAGCGCTTATGAGGGAATCTTAATAGAGATGAGTCAAAATTTAGTTATGTAGCGTTTTTTACAGCAGGCCTTGTTACAAAGCAGCTTTACAGAAGATCCACGTCTACAGGAAGAACCCTCGAGAGGAACCAAGACTCAGCAGGGGAACCCCTCCTCCTCTTGTCCCCACTGCATGGCAGAACAATAACACGAGCAAAATGAACAGATTTTACAACTAATATAACAATGAATTTATTATGTTAATTAAAACATTGAATGTAGAGAAAAGGAAACCAGGCTGTGATTGGACAGAGGAGTTCAGATTATCCAGTGATGACCAATGACTGTTAGAGGCCGATCAGAGTAACACTGAAAAACAGTGGTGTGTGTCAGTGTGTGCGTCCTGTCCAGACTCACTCCTCTGCTGTTCTGCAGGTCTGTGATTGGTTGCTGGCTAACGAGGGCAGATTTCGTCCTGCTGAAACTTCTACCACCAGCACCCCGGAGAGGATCTCGGCTCACAGCTCCAGCCGGCTGAAGGCCTTCCTCACGGTGCCGGCCTGCTCAGGTGACTGAAGACGCTGTATCAGAGAACTTGTAGAGAGGAGAATTCCCGCTCTGCAGTGTCTTCCGGGTTTCTCAAACGCTAGAGGGCGCTCCCGGGCGAGTCCAAAATGAATGGGTTGATATGGAGTATTTTAGTAAAATCATAGTTTATAAACACTTAAACATTTTTAATGTAAAAGAATGCATTCATTTCCAGAACATAGAACAGCTTAAAACACTTTAACACCGCTGTTATATTTAAGAGCTTTTAAACTCGAGTTATAGGAGATTAAAACGGCGCCTCATGTACATTCATGACGTCAGTGAGCGCGAACAACCAATGAGCTGCTCCGCTCGCCAACCAATCAGCACTCAGTAGCAGTAATGCCCGCCTTCTGCTGCCCAAAACCCGTTTACTGTAGAAAAAGGAAACATACAGGTGAGACTTCTATGTTTATTTAGTGAAATCCATCCTTCTACTTTCTAAAACTAAAGGAAAGTTCTGATTAGAAACTATTTTAACTTTCCATTTTTTAGCCGTGGAGCTCCATTCACTCCCATTCATTGAGGACTCGCTCGCGGGCGCCCTCTGCTGTTTAGTAGTCCTGTTTTTGATATAACGGGGGGAATAGGAAGCAGCCAGGCTCCTCATAAACCGGCTCTGGCTTTATCTCACAGCAGTGACTCGCATTTCATACCAGTGAAGTTTTGTTTTCAGAGTTGCAGCAGTTCACAGCGCCAACTAGAGGTGTGGTGGACATGCACAGTCTGGATACGGTGGCTGTTTATGAATGTATGCATTTAAAAATGTGCACTTGTGACATTTGCTGTGTTCAGACTGCAGGTAAATCAGATTTGTCTCTCAAATTAGGTCTTTTGAGTTGACTGTCCGCTCTGTTATCTGCGATCAGATCAGATTTGTGTGTGCAGACATCACCAGTCTATCTGCATGTGTTGCCGTGGTAACGTCAGAGGTAACTACGTAGCTCTGCTGGTGACGCAGATTTCGAACGGGGATGCAGGAGAGATGGAGGAGCATCATCTCCCCTCCAAACTCTCCAGAACTCTCTTCATCATCTTGAATCTTTGGAGCTCTTCTTGAATCCCAGAACTGCATCACTCTGGATTTGACATTGTCGCTGTTTGTCGTGTTCTGAGCGACGAAAAAGACGCTCTGAAATCTGATTCACACCTGTAAAAATCTGACTGGAGTGACATTTCAGACCCCCTCCAAATTGGATGTGATGTTTTTTTTTTTTTTTAGTTGTCAAAAATCAGTCTGGATAAAATCTGGAAATGAGAGGAATCCGTTTGGGGCTGGCGGTCTGAATGTGGCCTTACAGGATTTATAATTATTAAAAAATCCCTTGAACACAGTTTTCCCATTAGCTGGGGAGCATCGTGTCACAGCTGAAGGGAGTTTATATCTTACAAACATCTTTATCTTTTAAAATATCTTTTACAGTTTGGGCAGCAGATACGTCTTATCTGATTGTCTGCATAAACCACGTTCTTAAACACGTTAACATGTAGTGTAATAAGTATTGCACTGCCGTATTGAAATACGGAGTATTGATCTCAGCAGCACTCGGACTAGAGCACAGGTTAGTCTCGTTGCTCATCAGGACACAGTATAGAGCGGATTGACTTCCATTTACAGTCAGTAACTGTTCATGTGTAGCTTCTGAGTGCTGCATGCAGTGAATGTGTTCTGGATACAGTGCTGTGAAAATGTTTGACACCTGAAAAAAGCACTGAAAAATAGGCAGCGTGTGTTTATCTAATTTTAGAAAAACTAAAATTAGAATGAAAAAATAATATTAATACAATAATAAGTCCGTTTTTTAACCATTTCCTGTCCTCTCCTCGTCACAGAACAGTATTATTTATATTCATCATCACCAATAAACCAATACCTTGTTTATCTAATTAGTACTGTTTTGTGTTAAATCAGGTTCTGGTGATGGATTTTAATAAATCCATGTACCAAACTTTGTTTGTCAAACTAGCTTACAAGTCATCATTTACTTATTTTTTATTTTGTTTTTTTACATTTACAGCATTTAGCAGACGTTCTTATCCAGAGCGACTTACAAAAAGTGCTTTGTCTGTCTAGAGAAAGTATCTTTGCTAATTATAAATAGGTTAGAGAGAGAGACGGTCCTGAGCTCAGATACTGCTAGAAACAAGAGTCCATATTGATACAGAGAGAAGAAGGAACAGAGTTAAACACAGCGCAGTGCAGTACATTTCAATAAGTACTTAACTCAGTGCTCGTTTCAGTGCTGTATAAAGAGACGGTCTTCAGTCTGCGTTTGAAGACCCCGAGAGACTCTGCTGTACGGACAGCCAGTGGGAGTTCGTTCCACCACCTGGACTCCAGGACAGAGAAAAGTCTTCATGCTTGTCTTCCACGTCTCTTGAAGGATGTCCCGCATAGGAAGACCAGCCAAGAGCGAGTTGCAGTAGTCAAGCCCTGAGATGACGAGACTGAGCGAGCGCCTGGGTGGCCCCTCCACCACACTTTTCGCTGTGTTTATGTTTGTTTGCATCTATTCATTCAGTACCGACAGCGTACATGGTTTTAAGTAATGTGCTTAGGTGTCTAAGACTTTTGCACAGTACTGAAAACAGTATCCACATGCAAATCGTTGACCCCCGACCTCAGGGGGCCACCATGGGCACTGAACGCTGTTGGATGATTGGCTGTGGGCATCTGTTGTGGACGTGTTTGGTTTTGAAAGTGGATTTTAATGATCGGTAATATGAATTGCTGTAAATACATGGTTAGGATATTCTGTCCCTTATATGGTGCTCTGTTTATCTAATGCCTGCGCATGATATTTACATCAGCCCACGAAACGGGGTCACCAAGGGGCCCTGACCGAGTTAGACCACCCTGAAGTGACCCTACAGTAATAGCACCTAAATCAATGGTGTGGACTTTGTCTTCCTTTCGCTCTAACAGATCAGACAGACGGCGTTCCGGACCCCGGCGAGGCCGAGCTGCTGGCTCGCGCTCTCCTCCTCTCTGTGGATGTGGAGTGGAGCAGGAGAGAGGAGCGCAAGCCTGACGATGACCGACTGGAACAGCTCCTCTGCCCGCTGCTGGACGTCCTGCGTCGGCTCAGCACCAGCGTCTACCTGCCGCTGCGCAAGACCGATAAGAGCCTGCAGCTCACGCTGCGGCTGCTGCAGCTGCTCGGCAGTCGCTCGGGGGCGGAGAAGGAGAACGGTGCGTGCTGTGGCTGTGGATGGTGGAGATTAAGGCGCGTGTGGTTTTTAAAGCTCTCTCTCTGATGTTGTAGAGGACATGGTGGCCGCAGCGCTGACGAGGCTGCTGCTGGGGGCGGTGGAGCCAGTTCACGAGTTCATACTGAGGAGGCTGAGTGGTGAACTGCAGGAGGTGGGCACTTTACAGGAACCCCAATACAGATCGAGAACATTCTGCTCGACTCTGAGACGACACACAGCTCCAGGTTTTGAATCCAAGCATGAATGTAGTCTAAATCTGACCGTCTGTGGACTGAGTGGATATAAATAATCTGTCTTATGATCATCAGTAAACAAAAAAAGATCAGCTATCTAAGCTCAGAGAGGAATTACATTTTTCTAAATGTCTGAAAAAAATGGTTACGATGTAAACAGAGCGGTTCAGAGTGGTTCTCTGTTCTAGAGAAACTTACTGAGTCAGAATTGTTCACAGTGGTGGTGATAGGAACCAGACGTCCACCTCTAAAAGCTCCCTCACAGAGTTACTACATGAAATGGTTATGAATTCACTGCCTGATGACTGAGACGCTGTTTTATGATAGTTTAGAGAACTTAAACTCCATTCATGGTGGAGGGATACATGCAGGGTGCTGTGAGGCAAAATAGTCCCCAAAGAAAACTTCTTATTTCAGATTTTCCACTATTTTCCATCATCAACATTCCATATAAACTCAGAAGACTCGTGTAGGTTCACTGGTGGTTCTGGATAGTAAATAAAATGTCTATATTTGTGTTGTGGCTTTACTGCATCTTTTCAGCCAGGATCATGTTTAGGCTACACAGGCTAAAGTTCTCCTGCTGGTCTGGTGGACGTCACTGCCAGCAGTATGAGTGACCCCAGCGCGACAGATTAAAGCTGCACTGTGCAAGTTTTTTGTTAAAGCTGAAAAAGTGTCATTCCTGAGTGAGGAGAATATAAACAGGCTAAACTATGGTGAGCTGCTCTGAGTCGCCCTGTAAAGCCTGAAATAATCATTTAAACTCAGAGGCGTCGAGTTTTTCACTTACACGTCGTATGTCTTTACATATTAACATCACTCACAGACTCTAAAAGAAGGTCCGGCTCGATGTTTCGGCCTCAAATGATCTCAGAATCAACATCAAACTGATGAAGATGTGATGATAATAGTGGATAATTCACTCTCATCCTCAGAGACGCTCCTTCACCAAGTTTAGACCGAGTTCTCTCTGATTCTCTTTCAATCAGCAGATTCATCCACTCAGGGAAGGTGCAGTTACACATCTCCACCAGAGAGGTCTCTAAATCCCCAAATCTTACACAGTGCAGCTTTTTTTTAACTTTAAATGTTTATGGGAAAGGACATCCATCCATCCATCCATCCATCATCTAAACCGCTTATCCTTCTGGGTCGCGGTGGGGTGCTGGAGCCTATCCCAGCTGTCATCGGGCGGAAGGCAGGATACACCCTGGACAGGTCGCCAGTCCATCGCAGGGCAGACAAACAGACATATACATCCACACACACACTCACACCTAGGGGCAATTTAGCACGTCCAATTGGCCTGACTGCATGTTTTTGGACTGTGGGAGGAAACCGGAGTACCCGGAGGAAACCCACGCAGACACGGGGAGAACATGCAAACTCCACACAGAAATGACCCTGGTCACCCAGCCGGGAATCGAACCCAGGCCATTCTTGCTGTGAGGTGACAGCGCTACCCACTGCGCCACCGTGCCGCCCGGGAAAGGACATGTATCCATTAAAATTAACGTGCTTCTTTTAACATATGGACCACTAAAAATGGTGGGAGGTTTACTTACCTTTACGTCACTAAATCTGGACCAAAAAATTTCCGGTCTTATAAACATCAGATTAAAAAAATAAATAAAGGAAAAAAAGAGGAAAAAGATGCATAGAAAGCAGGTTCTCACCCTGTTTTTTACCCTGAATGTAGAACTGTTTATGAGATGTTGGACATAATGCGTTATGAATAATAATTTAAGAATGAAAGCAATAAAAGACGGAAGAATGAAGCAAAGAGACAGTTTGTGAGATCTCAGTCTCACCTGAACTCAAACCTTGTTCATGATCCGGTTCCTTTAAGTTTGGACGAACACTTGAAGCGCTTCTGCATTTCTTCTGCTGAGTGTGTGTTGTAAGCGTGACTGTGTTGTTGTTGCAGCTGTGTGATGTGGACAGAGCCGGCCTGTATCTGTCTGTCCTGCGGGAGCTGGTCAGGACCTACAGCGCTGTTCCCAGCTATCTCTCAAACCTGCAGAAGAACTTTGTGTCCAGACTCGCTGTGAACTGCATGAGGATCCTCAGTGGGCCTCCTGAGCAGGTACCGTAATGTACTGTGTGGTCAGCAGGTGGTCAGCATGGTTATGTTTACTTGGCTGGGCAGAGTGATGTTATCAGTGTCGCGATTAACTACGTCACAGGTTCTCTGAGCACGTTGTGGACATCGTCAGTACTTAATCACTCGCTGACTGCAGGTTTGATTACAAGCCGAGCCTAATTAGTCCTGTTTGATAGGATTTAATGTAGCATAGTATATGAAATAGATCTGGGCTATATGGCAAAAACGTAAAGTCACGATACTTGAGGTAAACTGGAACAGACAAAGTAGCGCCACATTTAACAGATACTGTAAAAACCAGCATAGTAGTGGATGATATAGGGGTTCATCCTGGATACTGGCTAAAATTCTTCTTAAGGTGTTAGTTTTTTAATTATTGCTACTATTATTATTATTATTATTATTATTATTATTATTGCCGTTATACCGGTGTGCACATTAATGCAGATAACGCACCGTAAAAAAATCTACGTAAATACACTGTACCGTGTTATATATAGGGAAAGCATCAGTGATCTTAATAATACTGATATTTTTCCCATATCGCCCACTACTAATCCAACGATCTGTATTATGAGATTACTGTAACATTTCACACACTGTGCTACATCAGATCCTGTTAAACAGGACTAATTACGCTGTATTAATCAAACAAGCTCAGAAAAGCATATTGTGATGTAATTTATCACCTTTCTGATAAATATTTGTAACGTCCTGTCTCGTTCTGTCTTTGTCTTTCTCTGTTTTAGTCTTGGTGTCCTTGTTTTCCTCTGTGCTTTTGTTGTGTTAGCTCCTCCCCTGTTGTAGTGTTTATTAAATGTGGTGTTGTTTGTCGTTTTTCCTGACTTATCACATCACAGAAATAAACATCTGGTGAAGTCGCCCCCTCCGTCCCGTCTGTCTGTGATTTTGAGTCTGAGCGAGTTTCCGGCCTCGTCCTGACTCTCTGAATTGGACGTTCACGTCCTTCTGCTCTGTTTTTCAGACTCCCTCTGTTGCTGGGCAGGTGCAGAGAGCAGTGAGCATGGCTACGCTAGCTTTGCTGTGTGAACTTGCTCAGCAGGGTTTGTTCGACCCCCAGTCTGATGCCGTGAGGACCCTCTGCTCGCTCGCTGACTTCTTCTGCACGTCTTCATCCTCCTCATCCTCACTCCAGTGCTTTAACCAGCCCTTACTGAAGCCCTCAACACAGGACGTCTCTGGAAGGTCTGATCAGATGAGCAACCAAGTGTTATGAAAGCAGTAATCTGTGAGAGCCTCACGTGTGCTGGTGATTTCAGGGGAAGGGTGTTCCTAGGCACAGCGCGAAGCAGAGTAAAGCCTCCTTTCCTCTGATAAAATCACTGTAGTGTCCAGCCTCAAGAGGCTCATTACTTTATAGAACAGCGGCCAACATGAAACATAATAAAACACACAGTGCTTTAGAAAATATTTTAAATTGTTACAGTAATGAAGATACCATAGCACAGCACTGTTTAATGCAGAAACCTTCGCTTTATAAGTACTTTTTGGTCACCAAATCACCACCTTGAGTCTTATTCAGCACCAATCCAGCAGCTCCTCTTCTCACGCTGGGGCTGAATCTCAAACGGCTCCCTGCTCCCTACATAGTGCACTACAGGAGTTTAAATACTGGATCCTGCAGCCCAACAGAGCAAAATACAGCTAATAAACAGTCATTTGGGACTCAGACACATCCACACTCGATACATGATGCACTGTTTGGCTGTAGAGGCTAGAATTTCTAATCTTTATAGCTGGAACACTATTTAGGGAGTATAGAGCCGTTTGGGATTCAGCCTGGGTTTGACGCCACTTCTGACTGAAACACGAGCATTTGAGGCGTGTAAAACATTCAGGTGACGTTCTTTAGATTTTTATACTGCAGTTTTACAGTGAATCACACAGTCAGTGCTTTAATTCAAGCCTGTGATATTAATGATGGAGCTGTTCAGGCTGTTGGCTATTTTAGCCTGTTAGCTAGCTGACCAGCCTGGTTCCAGTTAAGAACATAAGCTGTCAGCCCCTCAGTTTAAACAGAACCGGGTTCTTACTTCATCAGTACACGCTGTGCTCCATGTGATTTTTCATGGTGCAGTAATACACAGTTCAGTGGCTGTGAGGTGGTCAGTGAGCGTATATTGTGTGTTTTACATCAACTTTGAGCGCGGCTCAGCCAATCAGGTTTTAGGGCCTATCCTTTTTATTATGAATTAATTCATTAATTAATCCTTTAATGACACTATATAACACTTATTACTATATAATAAATATTTCTGTCAGTAAAACTGTATGTGCAGGTCTTCCTGGGTACTAAAACGGCCTGGTGGCCACTTTTATAACACATTTTAAGTATTGAATATTTGTCTTTGGTTAATAAAAGATTCATTTTAAGCTATACATCTACATTTTAGCACTGCAGCTGAAACTTAAACTTACTGCAGCTGAACTTAAACTCACTTCACAGTGATGGGTTTTGACTGACTTCATTTCCCTGAAGAGATTTTACACACCTCACAAACACGAAGGGGACACTAAAGGCCAAAATTCAGTTTTGATGTTTTTTGAAAGTGACCATTGTGCTGAATGTGTAGAAAACAGTCACACTTAAATTGCAATATTGGTCAGAAAGATCGAATCCCATATTTTTCCCCTAATCGTTCAGCCCCAGGATCGATCAATACTTAAATCAGTGTTTAAGTACCTGCATGTTTGTTTCCGCCTCGTTTACTGGACTCGCTTTTCACTTTTCTTTAAACACAGTTTACCCAGCAGTGATCACATATTAATGAGGCTAAAGCAGAAGATAAAAATATTAATATTCCAAGCTAAAGTTTCATAAACAGTTAGCTCCCTCTCTGACATTCACTGTGAGCTACATCAGCGTTTTTGGCTGCTCTTTTCCAGTTTGAGCTCCGACAGTCGTCCAGATGACAGTCCGGTGCTGAAGGATTGGGGCAGAGTGGCTGCCCGCTTCATCCGAGACCAGTGGACGTGTCTGAGCTTTCTCCAGAAGGTTGCCGTCCCTGTCGGCCCCCCTGAGGCCACCAGTGCCACGGTGGCCTTCCAGGCTGCTCTGGAGGCTGTTTCGCTGCTGCCCAGTGATCTGGTGCTGCCTGTGCTGGACTTCATGTCTTCAACTTTACCACAGGTCAGACTCAGCTTACCACCCCACACTCTGTCTGAGTCTAGATCAGTCAGTCAGATGTAATCAGAGTAATTCAGAGTGGTTTGGTGTGAAATGGTTCAGATGTCTTTACAGTGGTGGTGATAGGAACCAGGGGTCGCCATGACTACAACACAAATATAGACATTTTATTTACTATCCAGAACCACCAGTGAACCTACACGAGTCTTCTGAGTCTATATGGAATGTTGATGACGGAAAATAGTGGAAAATCTGAAATAATACGTTTTCTTTGGGGACTATTTTGCCTCACAGCGCCCTGCATGTATCCCTCCACCATGAATGGAGTTTAAGTTCTCTAAACTATCATAAAACAGTGTCTCAGACATCAGGCAGCGAATTCATAACCATTTCATGTAGTAACTTTCAGTGAGGGAGCTTTTAGAGGTGGACGTCTGGTTCCTATCACCACCACTGTGAACAATTCTGACTCTGTAAGTTTATCTAGAACAGACAACCACTCTGAGCCACTCTGTTCACATTGCAATGATTTAATTATGCAGAAGGCGCACTGTCAGATCGTCTGCACCGTCAGTCACTCCCGATACCACTTCTTCCCTTCTGAAACCCCACATACCTGATCTTTTAGTATCGGTTGATACCGAATACCGATACAGATAGTAACTCTGTCTAACCTAACTCCCCTAAAACTTACAATTTTAAAACATTTTATTTTGGTAAAATCTGTTCTGCATCACAAATAAAACACACTCGGCTTGGCTGGATGGCATTTACTTGTTATATTATATTTATTAGACCCTTAAGAAAACATATTTTGTCTATTTACTGTGTATATTTAGTATTTACTGTTATATAATTAGGAATAAGAATCATGTTTAAAAACTTAAGTAAATGTAGAACATCTTTATTGTGTAAAGCAGTTAAAGACAGAGCTGAACAGTGTACAGATACTGTGGTGTTTACACATCAGCACACAGCAGCTTCTCTGGATCAAAAACGGAGCTGAATGTTGTTTAATGTCTGAATTTCTCGAGCCGTTTGTCTCAGACGTGCGTCTTGTTCACTCGCGCTGCGTCTCTGAGCGTCAGTTTGGTAATTATCACCGTCATTCACGCTGTCAGTGTCAGTGACTTTCAGTATTTTCAGTGGTCACTGAAGGAAGCAGCTCAGCCGTTCAGGTCAGCGGCTCCGTTAGCGAGTTCTTCACTCCCAAAACTGCCGCGACAGATTCGGCTATGAGCGTTTCTACTGCTGCTTGTCGTTCCACACGCCGACGTGTTGCTGAGTGATGCTAATATCACTGATCACTGATGCTAATACTGCGTTTAAGTGCCAGTATCGGCGCTGATACTGATACAGTATCAGTATCGCTGCAGCACTAGTAAACACATTTATCACCTCAGCCTGCTTCGTGTACTGTAGCATACAGAGCAGCACAGCTGAGCACACAGCGTTGTCTAAATAAGGCTGGTGTAATGTTACGCTCAATAATGTTATTGAGTAGTAGATCACTGGATTTCATGCCGAGCTGACTTTTTGTGTAGTATTTTTTAAAAATTCTCTTGACTTTAACTCATTAAATGCTGTGTCCATTTTAGTAATGAAAGCTGGTCATTTCTGTCTCGTCCACTAGGTGGTGCTCTACGATGAGGCGCTTTGTGTGGAGGCGGTGCGTGTGTCCTGGAAGCTGGTTCAGGCCTTGAGCACGAACGCTCATGACTTCTGGCTGGCGCTGGAGGCTTTCGTGCGCCTGGCCTTCCATCGCAGCGTCCTGGAGCTGACCGACGCTCAGAGCCCTGAACTCACCTCCTGCATCAGACAAGTGAGCTCAGATAATCAGCCGGACAACAGAACGGCTGCAGGTTACTGAATGGATATACACCGAACACCCGGCACTGCTGAGAGTGAACGAGGGGCACAGTCACAGTCTGAGGGGCCTCAACACTTCTGTTTAGATACGTTTACAGATATATATATATATATATATATATATATACACACAAATATGGGTCATTCTCCTTCTGGAGTGGGAATTCAGGTGGATACATTTTAAAAAAATCTATTTCTTTAACCTCAAAACTGAACAATTTTAATATGTCAATTAACATCTATTATCATATATGCAGAAAGGAGAGCTTAATTCAGTCAAATGTTACTGTCACTGGTGTTGTATGAATATGGAGTAACATCAGTGACGGTGACTCCAGTGACATTCTGGTTAAAACTGAGGATTCTGTAAATTGGCTGACTCGTTGTCCATCAGGTGACCTTGGATGTATTTAAAATTAGTAATAAAAATGATATACAGCATTATTTTCACAAAAATTTAATTACCCAGCCAATAAAGCACATAGAAGTTCTGAGCTGCCTGATAAACAAAATTATTAATAAATTAATGAAATATAGTGAGCGAGTGTAACTCGCCTTCCCATGCCTTGAGCTGCTTCCTCTCTGATGAGCCTCAACCCAAAGAGGCAGTTTAATAGAGCTGAAAATACTGTGTTAAAATGTAATACAAGAGTTCTGATAACAGCAGAGACCAAAACCTCTGTGACAGATGAATTATTTAAATAAAATACATACTTTTTAAATGTAGCATAACGTTAATGATATAAAGAGTAAACATGAATCTGTTTTATACAAATTTCTAAGTTAAACCTCTTAAAAATATTGTTTTATGTTAAAAATGGTTTGAAAATTGGTTTTGTGAGGAGCTGTTTTACAGATGCAGGGCGACTATGAAACAGGATAAAAAAAGAAAAATCAGAGAAATCATAAGGAAAAAGTGTTATTTAGTCTTAGTTCAACTGTGTAAATGTACAAACTGACTTTTGGAGCTGTGCCTGATATTTTAAGCATCTTTTTAAGCCCTGAAACCTTTGTGACATGGTTTCCCACTACAAATGGAGAATGACCCACATATGTGTGTGTATGTATATATATATGCGTGTATATATCTCTGTGATGTCTGAACAAAACCTCATATCTCCACAATAGTAACTTTACAGGAGAAGGAAAAAACTTGCTTTACTTTTAATGTAAATCAATAGAAACAGACTTTGTTCTAAGTAATTTTGGGCCGTTTATAAATATATATATGCATGGGTGACATTTGATATTTATGTTGGGAGGGAAGCCATCTCAGTCAACTATATAGTAAGTATGAAACCTATTTTTAGCAAATAATCCATATCAAAGTATAAATGATGTCCCACCTCAGTGAAGTGCAAGATGGTCATCATCAAATGCACTGACTGTGTAGCTCCATTCACCTCCATTCACTGAGGACTCGCTCGTGGGCGCCCTCTGCTGTTTAGCAGTCCTGTTCTTGATATAACAGGGGGAAACAGGAAGTGGCCAGGCTCCTCATAAACCGGCTCTGACTGCAGTGCTTTTGATAGTACGCTGCCTATCAATCTCTATTCATAGTAGAGAGTTTTGACTGATGTCAGTATTCCATAATTAAAGTGAGTAGACAAACCTTTCAGCAGGGCCGAATGCCACCCCCTCCCTCCCAAATGTCGCCCATGCATGTATGTATGTAGAAAATCAGGTCCATAAATATTTGGACATTGCTGGACATAGCATGTTGGTGATTTTGAATGCAGAAGGCCTGGCGGAGCATCACCCAGCATCTGGTGATGTCTGGGGGTTCCAGACTTCAGGCAGTGATCAAGTGCAAAGGATTTGCAACCAAGTAGTAAAAAAAGACCCTTTCGTTAATGTTTATGTTTATGTTAGTTCTGATTACTTTCGAATCTGGAAAATGTGAGGTGGCTGTTTTAATTCACTCTATTTGGATGCAAACCCCCTCTAATTTTGAATATTGATTATCTAATTTAATATGCTGTGGTGAACAGCTACAGTAGTGATGTCTTTGTCGATGCATAATTTGCATAATTTGTGGAACTCGCACTCAAGTTTTTCACTCACCTGTGTCCCTGTACTCTTGTGATGTGACAATAAATCTGATTTGATTTGATTTGATTTGTCCAGATATTGTATTCAGAGCAGATGTCAATGTGTAAATGTTTGTATGAAATTACTTCTGCTTTGTTTTTTTGTTTTTGGCAGGTTGCCTGTGAGCTGGTGGAGCTGTCCCAGGCGAAGTCCGGTGTGATGAATGTGCTGATCCAGCACTGCTGTCAGACCTGGCTGCCCTCTGACCCTAATAAACATACAGACGCCGGCATTCAAAGCGCTATTAACCACTTAGACGTCCTGACCGAGGCGTGTGTGTACGGGTCGGTCTTCAGAAGAGATCAGAGGTACCTCCCACAGATACCACCACTTTTCATTAGAAAAGACTGTAGAGAGACTGTAGAGAGACCGTACTGTCCTAGCGTGAACATCATTAAATCTGATGTTAAATGAAGTGCATTAGCTCGCTATGCTACATCAGTGATCTCTGATCGAGCAGCGCTGCGGTGGAGGTTTAGTTCCCCATCAGAAAAGCTCTTCTGTACAGCTGTGAGTAAAGTAGGTGTTATAGTTTTGATCCTCATCCATCTCTTTCAGCAGCAGCACAGCGACAGCAGGAATCACATCCGAGGCTGACGCATCCGAGGAGCTCACGCTTCCAGTTTTCCGTCTTGATGTATCTTTTAAGACTAACTGAAACTGAACTAAAATCAAAAAACAAAATGAAAAACCCCGGTCCAGAGCTGGTGTGGTCAGAGCTGGTCTTACTGGTCGTCGTTATTGATGGACAGGGTCGAGGGAGCTGATAAATATGCAGAGACAGATGAGCTACAGTCGGCACCTGTATGGCAGCATCACAAGGTGTATTTGCTGCGTTACTCAGCAGTTTCTTCTCCTTCTTGCAGGCTCATTCAGGAGGTTCAGACCTATGTGGAGCAGCTTGGCGAGGACTGTGCAGCCAATACAGTGATCAGCAGGTCAGAACCTTAAAGAAACTATGACTCTGCGAAATAAACACTGAATTACAGCAGGATTTCACTTAGAGCTGGGCGATATGGCAAAAATATAATATTGTGATACTTCAAGAAACGTTCGCGATAAATGATACGTCACAATATTTTTTTATTCAGAGTCAGACATCTGATCAATCGGAACAGAGAAAAAAAACAGAAGTGCTACAGTTTTAAAAAATACTATCAAAATTTGATGATTTTTATTTAATATTTGGCACTAAATCCAGTTAAACAGGACTAATTTTGCTCTCTTTATAATGAAACATGAAGTTGGTCAGTGTCTACAAGCACTGACGATAAACACAATATGTTCAGAAAAGCTTATTGTATTAAATTGTGATATAATTTATCACTATTATGACATACATACATGGTCATATTGCCCTGCCCTTGAAAGCAGTGATACACAGATATAAAAAGTCTAGACAGTCTTGTTTAAATTTTAGGTGTTTTGGGTCGCAAAAAATAGAAATTGAGAAATAAAGAAAATCATGTCAAACAATTTCTTTCTTAATTGTGACTAACAATCACAATTGATCAGAAATTACATTATTATGATGATTAAAAATTAAATACAGCACCCTGCTTGTGTACACACCCTCACAACTAATGCTTTTTTGCAGCACCTTCTGCAGTTACTATTGATAAAGGCAGTAAGTCTTAATAAATGAGTCTTTAGACCTGTGATTTTATCCCACTTTTCCTTGCGAAGAGTTTAAGCTCCTTTGTTTTGCCAGCTGATCTCTTGTGCACAGCCGAATGGAGGTCATTTCACAGTTTGTCTGAGGGAATCAGGTCTGGGCTCTGACTGGGCCATTCCCAGATGATATTCCTTTTTTGAACCCATTCCCTGGTTGACTCGAAAACATGATATGAAACATGATACTCCCACCACCATGCTTCACAGTAGGTTTGGTGTTCTTCAGTGTTGTCATTGCACCAAACATAGATCTTAAAATTCATCTTAAAATCGTAAGATCTTAAAATTCGGACCAAAACTTCAACCTTTGCCTCATCTGAGGGTTTTGGGTGGTTTAATGTATTTTTGTGAATTTTATAGGAGCTTTGGTGATTTTCTGTTAACGAAAAATGGCTGCCTTGTGTGTGACGTTAATACTTGAAGACGTACAACGTGGTGTGAAAAACGACGCCTCTGACGTTGAAATGATTATTTCAGGCTTTACAGCGGCGCACGCTCACCGTATCTTAGCCTGATTATATTCTCCTCACTCAGTAACAACACTGCTTTCAGTTTAACCCACAAAATAAGCTTCTTATTGGCAGGATGACAATTTATGAATTTGATTCAAAGATAGTCAAAATGCTAATTATCGTCCCCTGTTGGTTCTGCCTCTTCCCCCTCAGTGAGAACAGAGATGACCAGTTTCCACGCTTGTGCGTTCTGGCCTTCTTAAGTCGTCTAGAACCCTCCAGTGGCCTGCAGCGGAGCCTGATGGAGGAGCTGGTGCAGCGCTTACTGAGAAAGGTTTGTGAGTGTTTTTGTACATATTTCTCTTATTTTATTTGTTTAATTTGTGGAAATGAAAGCTCAACCGTATCCTCTCCCCTTTTCTCTCTGTGTGTGTTCAGGATGAGGAGATATCAAAGTCAAAAGTGCGTTACTATAGCAACTCCATGCATCACCGTGTGAAGAACAGGGTGTGGCAGACGTTACTGCTGCTGCTGCCGAGACTGAGGCCGGTGAGGAACACAAACACCCACACAAACCCACTTCACTCGCTCTCACGCTGCTCCTCAGTAGTGTGTGACTCTGTCCCGTCTTCACAGGAGTTTGTGGTGCGGTGTGTGCTGGTTCCGGTGTGTGAGGCCGGCTTCTGCGGCAATCAGGCATCCGTCAAGTACCTGATTGAGTGGGCTCTGATCCTGATTCTCCACCAGAACCCCTCCCACATTCAGCACCTGTGGGACTGCTTCAGTACGGTGAGCGTCCTCTTCCCAGGCATCAACAGATCAATGCAAAATCCACACCGGTAGGCCTGTGCCCAAAATTCTGCATACTGAAGTTTTTAAGTTATAGACAGAGTCATTCAGAGTGGTTTGGTGTGAAACACTCTGTTCTAGATAAACTTACCGAGTCAGAACCGTTCACAGTGGTGGTGATAGGAACCAGACGTCCACCTCTAAAAGCTCCCTCACAGACAGTTATGAATTCACAGCCTGATGACTGAGACACTGTTTTATGATAGTTTTGAGAAGATTTTGGCAAAATAGTCCCCAAAGAAAACTTAACATTCCTAAACAATCATAACTCTACCAAACTGTACAAGATGTGTCAGTAGTGTCTGTGTCAGTAGTGTCTGTGTCAGTAGTGTCTGTGTCAGTAGTGACTGTTTCAGTGACAATTTTAGCTCATTCTGAGCTCAGAAACTCAGCAGAACTTGACCAGAAACACAGCTCTGAACAGTTAACAGTTAAATGCCTGTTTTCTGTGGCTCGGCAGGATCAGGAGAAGACGAAGACGAGCATCTGCACATTCCTGTCCGTCTTAGTCCACCTGGACGTCCTTCTCCCTCAACTGGACGATAAGGTATGACAGTGTCCTGATATTCTACCTTCATCCTCTGTCCGTAGTACATGCTGCTCCTCGTGTGTCTGTTAGCACTGTCCTCAACTGACCTTAAACACAGAAACAGAAATCGGTGGTTAAAATGTACGTTTCTCACAGTCCGGAAACAAATCAGTACATTTACAGGAGAAGGCAACTCGGAATGGAAGTTAATGTAAAGACGTGTTTTTCTGAGAGCGTGTGTTGGTCCGCCCCTTACGAATGTTTCTCACAGTGTGACAGACAGCTGCCGTGTGGACACGATATCGAAAAATAAAAATCGACAAAAATGGTGTTTTTTTGGACAGCAGTGAAATCGAGTAGTTCGGCACACCCTCTTTATAAATGATTAGCTTCAGTAGGACCTACAAGAGGGACAGTCTCTAAGCTTTACAGATTTATTTCTGAACCTTGTAGACCACTACCAGTAGAAGTTACGTGGCGTGGGGATCTGTCTCCTGTAGATGATGAAGAGATCTGTTGGAGCACGGGGCGGAAGAATTTGTATAGTACATCTAAAAATCCTGATCATGATTAATTCTCACTCTCTGAGTCCCTCTATGAAAATCATCACATCCCCACATCACAACCATGACTAATGTCCACTGAACGCCTTGGGATTGTTTATGCATATGCATTGGGAGTGTCCCGATGTTGTCAGTTTATCTCTAACCTTAAGTTACCTACTTAAAATTAGTATCCTACTCTCACTGGGCTGACTCTTTCCTCAAAATTGTCCTGATGAAAGGGTGTATAGGGGTTTGAGGACTGTTAATTCCTTATGATCACATAAGCCTGCATTTGTTTGTATATGTTTGGTTATTATATAAATACATTGGAGGGGGAAGGGGTGAAAAAAAAGAGAAAATATATGATGTATGATGTTTCCTCCCTGTACTCTTCTCACTTAAAATTTCATCACCAAGAGAAGCAAAGTCTGATAGACGTCTACGTTTTTAATCACGTATCGTTTCTATATGTTTTTAATGAAGTTACACTCAGTTGCTAAGATAATCAATAGTGACCGGCTGCTGATTTGCTCCACGTTCTGGGAAAATCATCAGATTTTGTGCATATTCCTCTGAGCGGTGCAGTCAGGGCGCTTTTCCACCACATGGTACAACTCGGCTTGACTTGACTCGCTTTTGGTACCAGCTACATCATTTCCCACTGCAGATATAGATATAGTGATTCTCTCCGACCAATCAGCAGCCTGCAGTGTTTTCCCATCACCTTTTGGTATCAGCTCAGCTCGCTTGGAATCCCAACGGAGGTGATAAAAGCAGTACCAGGTACCAGGTTTGCCTGATGGGGATCCAAAAAGACGAGTGGAGCTGAGCTGAGCCGGTACCGTACAGTGGAAAAGCAGCTCTAGGCTTTGTATAGAATAAATAAACAGTACGATTTAAAAGCCTCTCTAATTACTTAAGTTGATCATGCTCCTGATCTAGTGGACAGCACGTCTGCAGTGAGAGTCCAGCTGCCTCCGTCTCTTCACCAGGGACTGTTATTGACTCGGATTGAGGAGAACGGGTTACTGAAACTGCTCACATCAGCGCTTCTCAGTCCTCAGAGACTTGCAGGCCTCTTTGTGTTTGTGTCTGTTTAACTACCTTAAAGATTGTGTGTGTCCGTGTTCATGAAGCTCCTCTGACGCCCAGTGAAAGGTCCTTTTTTAGGCAGCGTAATGACTCCTTGTTATCCAGTTGTCATAAATCAAACTCGTACCGAACGGCTGTTTGTAAATGTGAAATATAAGAATCGCAGATGAAGAACAGAAGAGATCACAAACAGGGAAAAATCAGAGGGGTTTGCTGAGTGGAGCAGTTCATCACCGTTTTCAGTCATATGTAAAATTCAGTGGCATTTTTCTCAACATTTTAATGTACAGTTAATGTTTATTTGCTGAGTTTAAAGGGACCTCCATAATTTTTTCAAAATTTGTGCATGATTAACTGGTTGAGATGTTGAGTGGTTCAGAGTGGTTCTCTGTTCTAGATAAACTTACCGAGTCAGAATTGTTCAAAGTGGTGACGATAGGAACCAGACGTCCACCTCTAAAAGCTCCTCACAGAAAGTTCCTACATGAAATGGTTATGAATTCACTGCCTGATGACTGAGACACTGTTTTATGATAGTCCATTCATGGTGGAGGGATACGTGCAGGGCGCTGTGAGGCAAAATAGTCCCCAAAGAAAACGTATTATTTCAGATTTTCCACTATTTTCCATCATCAACATTCCATATAAACTCAGAAGACTCGTGTAGGTTCACTGGTGGTTCTGGACAGTAAATAAAATGTCTATATCTGTGTTGTAGTCATGGCGACCCCTGGTTCCTATCACCACCACTGTAAAGACATCTGAACCATTTCAAACCAAACCACTCTGAATCACTGTTAACATCTCAATGACTGAACTATGGAGCCATTTTTAAAATTGGGTGGAGTTCCCCTTTACAGGCTGTGATAAGCCGTGCTGTGTGTGTGTTCCAGGCGGCGCAGTGGCGGAGGGCTGTGGAGGTGATCCTGCTGTGGTGCTTCAGTCATAACTTCAGTGTGCGGCTCTACGCCCTGCTGGCTCTGAAGAGGGTGTGGGAGATGGAGGGGCTGCAGGCCCTGGCTGAACATCAACAGGGGGGTCCAGCTGCTCTGGGAGGGCTGGCGGCTGTCGTCCAGGCCTGCCTGTGTCAAGCTGAGGCCATGCAGAACACAGGGTGAGAGGAACTGAAGAGAACGGTCAATCCACCATCCACTATGAGCTCTTTAAAGGGGAAGTCCACCGATTCTTCTGAATTTCTGCATAGCTCAATTGTTGAGATGTCAATCAGTCATGTAGTAACTTTCTGTGAGGGAGCTTTTAGAGGTGGACTCAGTAAGTTTCTCTTGAAAGAGAACCACTCTGAACCACTCTGTTTACATCTCAACCACTTAATAATGGGGGAATTTTGAAAAAATTGTGGACTTCCCCTGTAAGGTTTAGCTGTGTTGTGTTCTCAACAAGTCAACATGGACTCGTGTCCTCAGTTTATTAAAGCAGATGATTGAGAATCTGTCTCATTACCTTTAACTCATGAAGTGATGCGTCTGTATGTCTGTGTTTCAATATCTGCAGCAACGCCATGAAGAACTGGACCAGAATCCAGGAGCACTTCTTCTTCAGCGCCTTCCATCCTCTTAGAGATTACAGTGCCGAGGTGAGGCTGTCTCACTCTCCGTCTCCTCTCTTTCGCCCTCATTCACGTTTTCACACTCAGATTCATGACGTGCTCTTAAAGCGCAGAACTGTTCTCTCCTTTGTGCTCTTGAGTGTGTAGATTCTGTTCTTACCTAAGAACTAATCCCACCTAAGAGAACAGTGGAGAGTCAGAGTCTTCTAGAAAACTGCGTAAGAAGAAATTTCTTCTTAGGACGGTTGGAGAACGAGGCCCTTGATTTCGTGTGATTTCACCAACATCCAGTCAGACCAACGGAGGCTGTGTGTTCCAACCAGTGACGTTATGCATATTATATACATATATATCGTATGCAAAAGTTTGGGCGCCCCTGGTCAAATGATGATGATGTTTATTTTCTAAGTGTAAATAAGTTAAACATCCTCTACAGAGACTCACTACTGCACACTGTAAGACACACTTACTGTTTATTTACTGCGTTTGAATGTGAAGGGCCGCACCGCAGAAAACTGATCTTGCTTTTTTAATGAAAGTCGTTTGTAAACATGGTTAAAGTTCCTGTTCACTCCCTGGTCTGTTTAAAAAAAAAAAACAGCCTGTTTTAAAATTTTAGTTTTTTGTGATGTAATGAAAACCAGCTCATTTTCGCATGTCAGCCTATAGCGGTTTAGCTCCGCCCACTCAGGCTGAAGTTGTAAGGAGTGTTTCAGCTCAGGCTGATTTTGGAATGAAGCACAAGGCAGGGCAGCCAATCAGAGCAGAGCTCATTTACATAGACCAGTCTTAAAGACACAGTAACAGAAACACCCTGTTTAATTCTAAAGGATAAAGAGAGGTTGGAACATGATCGTGTAAAAATGAATTATTTATTTATTTCAATAAGTATTTATTATTTTGGTATATAAACCCACTTGAGGAAAAATAAGATATGGGAAAAGTGCAAGATGTGGACCCTCCAACATACTGGGGCAAAATAAACAGCAGATTTGTCGTGTGCATAATTAGGCCATGTTATATTTTGTTGTTTTTTTCAGTGTGTTTCATGTAGAAGATGTGTTTACTTACTTCCACTTGTGTTCAAAAGTGTCCAAAGTTTTGCGTACGACTGTATATCAAATGTATATTCGGCGGCTGCAGCTCCTCCACGATTGTAGCCTTTCGTTGTCACTCTCGCTCTTACAGCTTCGCCAGTGGGTTCTTGTTATAGTGGAGGCTCTTGAGGAGAACTCGAGAACTCGAGGAGAACTGCGGCGTCCACTCTGCTCTGCTTTTGTTAGTTTGCTACTCATTGATTTATCCATAAGAGCACAGTGTGGTCTGCCGAAGGTGCTGGTGTTCATACAGTCACAGGTTCTGTTATTACAGCGTACGAGTGGCTGGCCTTTAGCCTGAACTTCTACGCATTGTTTGAAGGGACAAACCAGGAAAATGCCACCATGTTTTCAAAATTCCTGCATGATTACATGGTTAAGATGTAATCAAAGTGGTTCAGAGTGGTTTGGTGTGAAACGCTCTGTTCTAGATAAACTTACAGAGTCAGAACTGTTCACAGTGGTGGTGATAGGAACCAGATGTCCACCTCTAAAAGCTCCCTCACAGAAAGTTACTACATGAAATGGTTATGAATTCACTGCCTGATGACTGAGACACTGTTTTATGATAGTTTAGAGAACTTAAACTCCATTCATGGTGGAGGGATACATGCAGGGCGCTGTGAGGCAAAATAGTCCCCAAAGAAAACTTCTTATTTCAGATTTTCAACTATTTTCCATCATCAACATTCCATATAAACTCAGAAGACTCGTGTAGGTTCACTGGTGGTTCTGGACAGTAAATAAAATGTCTGTATTTGTACTGTGGCTTTATTGTTCATCACAGCATCTGGTTCCCCTCAGCACCACTGTACAGAAATCTGAGCTGGTAGGTTTTCTCTACAGTGAATGACTATGTTTATGTGTCACTGACTAAACTATGAAAGCTGTTTAAAACAATGATTGTTAGTAATTGTGCTACTAATTTTACGACTAAGGCTTTAACAGCCTTAATTCTCTCTCACACACACACACACACACACACACACACACACACACACAGACACACACACACACACACACACACACATACATTCATCTCTCATACCAGAGGCTTCTTAACCAAACATTATAACCCATGATTAAAACAGTCCCTTCTTCTTTCCAAGACCATATTCCACACGTTCCCCAGCCTGTCAGAGCTGGCGGATGATGAGTGGGTTCCAGTGTGGAAGTTTGAGAAGCTGGTGGACTTTCACTCCTCTTTCCCCTTGAGGAACCCAGGCAGGGAGCTGAGAGAGCTGCAGCCTGGAGACTGGGTCCAGCAGGACAGAGGTAACACCAGCAGGGGGCAGCAGAGAGCACCACCAGGACATCACATGTGGTCACAGTCAGTAGGGTTCTCCACTTTCAGAGAAATGACACCGGCATTGTTCACACAGCAGGTCAGATTTAGGACACCGTGACCCTGTTCACACCTGGTCACATCAGGGCAAACTATGCTTTATTTACATTTCGGTGGCCCCTTTATTTCAAATACAGGGCATCGAACAAAGCCACATCACGCTTTTACAGAAAAGGTCACATATAAGCTGCGTCCCAATTCAGGAGCTGCGTCCTTTGAAGGACGCGGTCTGTGCAGTTCTTTTAATGTTCTGTAAACAGAGCCAGAAACTTTGATTTCAGTGTTGTATTTATTAGAGCTGGAGATGCTCAGACTGATGAGATTGGGTCTTTTTAACATCACCATCGTTCGCTATTCGACTCAGTTTAAACCCAATACTTACATCCTTGGTTGCCATGGAAAAGAAGGACACATTTCTCGGCTGCATATGAAGGAGCCTTTGAAATGGGACAGTCTAGTCGTGCCACTGTGACACATTCGGCCTTCAAATGCAGCCTCTGAATTGGGACACAGCCTTACTGTTTTCTATTGCAAAGACTTCTTTCCAGTTTAAAAGCAGTACATTTTTGTTATTTGTATGTGTGTGTGTGTGTGTGTGTGTGTGTGTGTGTGTGTGTGTGTGTGTGTGTATATGTGTGTGTGTGTGTGGGTGTGTGGGTGTGTGTGCGCCCTGTAGCTGAGCTGGAGCAGGAGGAGCGCTGGGCAGACGTGCAGAAGAAGATCGCCCCCTGGAGGCTGAGTGTGCAGGAGCAGGAGCCGCAGCTGATGGCTCAGCAGAGAGCGGCACGTCTGGGCAAACTCACCAACGCGCTGCTTGTCGTAGCCTCGCTCATCGACAAGCCCACCAACCTGGGCGGTAAGGGGGGTTTCTTTCTCACAGACACATCGCGTGGAGCGTTAGGAGCGGAGCTCTGCACAGGCCTGACGCTGCAGGTGCTGGCGGTGCCATTTAAGGTGGAACGGAACACTAGAACATGATGCTAACTGCTAACTAGGAGTGCCGTGAGTTAGAGAGAGCAGAGGTCTGAGAAAACAAAAAAAAGCTGAATGAATGTTAATAAAGTAAAATTTGTAAGAAATATTCAACATTCTGCACTGTTTACAGGTCACTATTAACAGGTCAGAGTCTGCTGATCAGACACGTTTACACAAACCTGTGCAGCTCGAGAGCATGCGGTCATTAAACCAGAAAAGGGACACACCACCAAATTCTGAAATTCATGTTAATATTTCTAGGATTCTACCTTCACTCAAATTGTTATGCTAATAATAGAACTTGATATTTATCTATAAAGCTCTTACTGACCGTTTGCCGTCATACATCGCCGAAATGCTCAGTGTGAATAATGCAGCTTATCAGATTCGGTCAGTGACTGATCAGCCTTCAGAGCTTTTACTGCACTGGGGAAATCTGCTTTCAGCTGCAGCACCGGTGATTTATTTTACAGTTTATTACAGGAAACTCTGAAGCTTCCTGTCTCTGACCACCTCCAATCAGCCTGACACTGATTTACTTGATTGTAGGTTACTTTAAAAGTGTTTTTTGGTATGTTTTTAGTTATTGTTTCATTTTTATTATTCTGTTCTCATTTATTTTAATATTGCTAAGCTATTGTTTTACATCTTTTTTTTTCATCAATTATATTTTTTATTTATCCTTATTTTATCTTATTTATGAAGTTATTTAGGTAGCATTTGTTATGTTTTACTATTTAACTTCTCAATCCCTGATCCCTGTATTCTCAATCCCACTCCCTCAGTGTACTCCGGGTTTAAGTAAAGGTTGATTGATTGGTTGTATTAGATTAGAAAGGTATGCAGAACAGAAGCATTTTCACTAAAGGTCTCAGACCTTTGGACTCTCTACAGTTAAATTTGGGCTCACAAATTCAACTATAATTGAGTAGTTAAAATATTTGTCAGGATGGGACATAAAAGAGGTATAAATAAGGAATTCAAATAAAAATGTAAATTTTGGGGAATTTATCCTCCTCATCCAAAAATGAATGGATTAAATAAACACGTTTAAGGCCAAAATCTCACAGCTACCGTCTCCGTCGTCAGGCGGCGCATTAAACCAGCTTTAGTGACGGGACAGTTTAAAACTGACTAGTTGGCTGTAATAAGCTGAGAATGGGCTCATATGTGAAAGACCCCCACAGACCCCACACTCCCCTGATGTCATGGTCCATCGTCCCAGTATAGATCATCATATGCCAGTTAGGCCAGTTAGACGCCCCCCAGCCCCACAGCTTCATCTCCGCCGTCGCTCTCAGGCTGCAGCTCATCGAGGAAACTCTTATCACTGCGTGAATGGAGATGGTCCGATGGCCCAGGTGAACAGGGGTCTCCGTGTGTGTGCATGCGCGTGTGATGTGAGTGTGTGTCCCCGTCTGTCCTCTTTCACTCCGACAGATGTGAAAGCGTGTCGGGCTGTTTCTGTTGCCAAGCTCTGCCGCGATGTCCTCCCAGCTGAAACGCAGCAACCGCGACAGCTTATCTCAGCGTCCTCTGCTCTCGGTGTGGCTGAATCAAGAGACGCATCGTAAAGTGTTTTCATTTCATTTACACTTCCAGCGTCTCCCGTTGTGTCCTTCTCTTTTTTTTTTCTGCTTTTTCATTTCGCGAGAACCCATTTCATGAGTAAATATTGACTCTTAATGATAAGACAGATTGAGGGAGCTTATTGTCCTGCATAGAGCTTTTATATTGACACCAAAACACTCCGGCAGGTTATGGACCCTGTGTGACCGTCAGTCAGTGTTTGCCCAGCGATGCGCCTGCTGTAATGTCTGAGTTCAGACACTCAGATTTAAACAGCTTAATGAACGAACGTGCAGAATTATTGACTTCAAAAGTGCTGAATCTCCACCTTTAAGAGTCGTAATGAACTGGAATATGACTCACTCACATCTGCACATCACAGGGCTGCTGAGTGTGGATCAGCACAGAACACAGAGATGATTATATTAGTTAGTATAATTAGCTTAGTGTGTTAAATATGATTTTATAAATGTAGATGATCGTTACTGAACTGCACTCAGACCTTTTTAACCCCATTTGAAAGTCTAAGCAGATGAGGAAAATATTTTTTCTGCTTGAAAAATAATTTACTGATTTTTTTTTTTCCAAATTTCTGCCTAATTAAATGTTTAAGCTCTACACAAACTCATCCAGAGAGGTTTTGTGTGAGATGCTTTGTTCTAGACAAAATTACAGGTTCTGAATTGTCCCCATCCATGGAGGACGTAACCAGACGTCTGAAGAGTTTAATGCCTCTAAGGAAGTTATTACATGAGATGGTTATGAATACACTGAGTGGTTCACGTGCACACCAGTAATCAGATTATAATCTGATTTCTGCAGGTATCTGATTATTAAGTGGTGGTGTAAACACACAGTCTGATTTCTTAGATTAAGGTCTGGAAATCTGATCAAGAAATCTTGTAAAGAGGTCATTGACTGACTCACTCACTGACTGACTCACTCACTCACTTACTGACTGACTTACTGATTCACTCACTGACTGACTGACTGACTGACTCACTGATTCACTCACTGACTGACTGACTGACTCACTTACTGACTGACTGATTCACTGACTGACTGACTGACTCACTCACTTACTGACTGACTGACTCACACACTGACTGACTGGCTCACTGACTGACTCACTCACTGACTGACTCACTTACTGACTGACTGACTGACTCACACACTGACTCGCTGACTGACTGACTGACTGATTCACTGACTGACTGACTGATTCACTGACTGACTGACTGGCTGATTCACTGACTGACTGACTGATTCACTCACTGACTGATTCACTCATTCACTGACTGTCTGACTCGCTCACTGACTCACTGACTGACCCACTGACTGACACACTCACTCAGCAGGCTGAAAATTCTCCAGAAGGGTCACTCAGCTAGTTTTTGGTGCCACCAGTGAAGTCTCTGATCTTTTGATGTGTGTGTGTGTGTGTGTGTGTGTGTGTGTGTGTGTGTGTGTGTTGCAGGTCTGTGTAGGACGTGTGAGATTTTTGGAGCCAGTGCTTTGGTTCTGGACAGCCTGCGTCACGTCAGCGACAGACAGTTCCAGGCCCTGAGCGTCTCATCTGAGCTGTGGCTGCCACTGCTGGAGGTGTGTGTGTGTGTGTGTGTGTGTGTGTGTGTGTGTGTGTGTGTGTCCTAAAGCTCTGTCCTGCTCTACGCTCTGTCATTTGTCTGCTTCTGCTCCAAAACTGGATTTATGTGATTCATTTCACAGCCGATCATCTCAGATCACACCGCAGTGAAAACACCCATCACTCCTCACTCCTCACTCCTCAGTCTCACACCCAGTGAGAGATTCCTCTCTGTCAGCTTCAGGCACAAAGCTGCTCTTCACTGTCAGGGTGTGAGACTGATGGCCCGTAAGCTGAGCGCCAGGTTCTTTCTGCACAAAAAAAACAAACAAGATTCGATTATTTTTATCTTTGGAGAAGCTGATTTTTATACAAAGGACAGTGTCTAGAGACCACCACAGGACCACCACAGCTGACTCAGCCAGTCATGATCATGACATTTTAGCTGATCGCTATACTAATAAATTGCAATTAATAATTTCATTTTTTGTTTTTTTGGATTTTTTTTGCGGTGATGAGAAACAGTTCCTAGACATCAAATCATATCTTTACATAGATGGAACAGACAGGATAGAAGGATAGACAGATGGATGGGTAGACAGATAGACAGATAGACAGACAGATAGATAGATAGATAGATAGATAGATAGATAGATAGACAGACAGACAGACAGACAGATAGAACTGTGTTAATCCTGAAGGGAAGTTGCAGTGTTACATTAGCGAGACATATAATTGCACATAAACTTTCATTTATTAGACAGAAATAAAATTAGACGTAAGTTACAGTATGAGAGAGTAGAAATGTCAGTATATGTATTTACATGTTTACGTATCATATAAGACAGATCTGTTGTGTTTACGTGAGAGCAGGTGTTGCACTAAGTGCTCTGAGTGTTATTCAGTTATTCGTTTTTGTATCCAAAAAAAAACTGTTTAGTCTTTTTTAGTCGTAACAGACTCTCAGCCCAGCCTGTGTGTGACAGTAGAGGCGTATCTCATCACGTCCCTCTCTGCTGAATGTCGGTGGTCCCTCTGTTTCAGGTGAAGCCCACAGAGCTCACAGACTTCCTGCAGCTGAAGAAGAGAGACGGATATTGTATCGTTGGGGTTGAACAGACAGCCAACAGTCAGAGTTTACAGGACTACAGGTTTCCAGAGAAGACCCTACTGCTCCTGGGGTAAGACCACCTGCTCAGGCTGCCTTCACAGTACAGTCCTCACTGCTGAAATCTGATCTATCTGACATGATGGTTCACTCGTTTAGGTCAGTGACTCAAATCTGTGAACCGCCTCCCTGAAATGAGCCGCGTGTGCACATTATAATCGGTAACGAATCACGTGAATGAAGCACGTGTGTCATTAACAGCGAATTAGCGAGCAGAGAGAGCTTCACTGTGAAGATCATTAACTCTGATCAGCTCTCAGCTTCATTATTAGAGTGAGACGGGGGTGAAAAGGCTGAGATGAGCTGCTTTTACACCGTTTACTGAGCTTCTCGTTAATGTCATACGGCCACGAATCGGACACGTATCCAATCTAGGACCACGCATGAAAGTGGCTCAGGTCCACACAGCTCTGAAAACATCAGATCTGAGTCACATTAGGACAAAAATCAGATTTGTGCTACTTCATCTGCTAATGTGAACGCAGCCTTATTCACAGCAGACTCTGAGCCACACAAGCTCCAGTGTTTACTGTGTGTGTAGGTCAAGGGTCATAGCCCAAATGTTAAGAAGAGCCACTTTGTCCTTTCAACAAAAATCAAAACACATTTTATGTCCATTTTAACATCTTGGGTGTAAATATGTTTCAGTATGTGTTGATGTGCTAGTATAGGATAAAAAATGTAAAATAAATGAAAACAAACTCTGCTCTGCTTTAATCTTTAGCTCAGCTGTAGCTGCTTTTCTCGCATCTCCAGCAGGAAACTTTTCCTCAAAAGTAGAACTTGTAGAAATAGAAGTAGAAATTTCTTGTAAAATGTCTCTCAACATTTTCTCTCGACTGTTTATGAGGCTGAAGTCAGTTTCCCATTCGCCAGCTTCTCATTCGAATTTTCCCGTTCCACCTTAAATGGTGCCTGATGCACCAGAATGTAACTGCTGCACCATTTAAGGTGGAACGGGAGAATTTGAACGAGAAGCTGGCGAATGGGAAACGTGACTTCAGCTTCGCGACTTTATAGTGTTTCTCAGTTTCTCACTGCAGATTAAACGTATCAGGAAACCAGCTGGAGTGATTATAAACGCTAATAAGTCCATTCGTCTCCAAATTATCGATGTCCGTCTTAAATCTCTCTCTTTGCCGTTTCGTTAGCTACTATCTAGGTGAGACTGTTGTCAGTGTCGCTATGGTGACCAGCAGTCTGCGCTGATCTTCAGGGTTAAAGGGTGAATCAGCAGTTCTACATTAACTCCAGAGTTTAAGACCATTTATTGTTAAACTGTGTTGAACGATCAGCAGAGCTTTATTTTACTGTAAAGGAGGATTATTTTATTATTACCTACTAATCTGATTCAGCTGTGGAGCCACAACAGGGCAGTGAAAGAGATGCATGTTGCCGACTCCTGATTTAGGTGCTTGTTTTGAGTCAGTGTGTGATGATGGTGGAGTGACGTGCAGGCAGCGCACACACACACACACACACACACACACACACACTCCGAGGCCGAGCTGCGGGAGCTGGCTGCACGGCGGAGTGTTATCAGGCTAATTGACGTTGCTCTCCCTGGGTGATTTCTTCACCTCTGCACGCTGCTGGAGTCAGAGCAGGCTTGTCCCAGCATGCCTGAGCGCTTATCAGCAAAACCATCACTCTCACACACACACACACACACACACACACCTTGGCCTTCCATTACTTCATGCTAATTAAGTGGCTGCAGCTTTACTCTCTTGTTTTGTGGCAATCCAGACAGTGTGTGTAGAGCGTGAGCTGAACTGATACCAGTTTAACCAGCCCTCACTGCATTTACAAGGCCTCGGAGCTCTTTCACAAGTACTTTAAGTGCATCCGAGGGTTTCAGTCACGTAATTTTTCTGTTGTGGCCGCCATTTTTGGGACCGAATTTCTGGCTTGGCTGCTCCGCACGAACGTAACTAGAGGTGAGAGATGTCTAAAATTGCTCTCCTTACTTTGGAAGAGAAAAACGTGACCTTAACAAAGTCGATAAAACAGGCTGAGATCCTTATACAGTTTCCCCTGAACTGCTGATCCCACTTAAACTGGGGGAAAACTGTCAAATTTGTGTTTTCCTGACATTTATATTGATCTCATACTCAGCCCCTCTCCCTATTCTGAGAGTCTCTCACAGCATTTAAAAGCACAGAAGCCCACCGGCTCTTCACGTCAGGGTGGGTAAAGGACCCCATGGTGTTCATAAAGAGGAGAAACACTCTGTGATCATAGGAGGGTAACGACATCAGTTAATTAACACAGATGCAAACAATGCTGGCCTTTAGATAACTTTAGCTGATGTTACCAGCCGAGAGATGAACAGTCGCCCCCTAACGGAGCTGCAGACCGCCGGTATAACTTTACTCTCTGTTTCTGATTTAAATGAGGTTCGAATGGAGAAACATAAGCGTTAAATATCAGACTGAATGTCGTGGGGCGGAAAACGACGTCGTGTTTCGACAGACGTGATTCTGTAAGTTTGCTAGTGCAGTTAGTTCAGAGTTCAGCTCCAGTCCTGAAACCCCTGCACTGCATAACTGTGGTTTCCTGGTTGAAATACCTGATATTATCAGCTAATTAATCCCTTCTTGAGCTGAACGAGGTGTGAACAGCAGATAAACACTATACAGTGCAGCGGCTCCAAGCCTGGAGTTAAACACTGAATTAAAGGTCTGTGTGTCTCTTGGCTTCTGACGCGTCTTGCAGGTGAATCATTTACAAAGCTCAGCTAATTAAAGGCATCGTGCAGCGCAGTCACTCCCTGATTCGCGCTATATAGTGTGACGTCACACGAAACGCAAGAATACAGTGCGAGTAAAGCGCCTACCACTCCATTATGCATGAATACAGTGTTGGAAGGATGCAGCCTCTGGCCTCTAATACTGTATTTACAGCACATGATGAGTAAATTAGCCTATTAGCTCACTGCATATGTCACTGGAAGCTGATCTGCTAAATCACTGACATGCATAGCTGTCAAATCTCATGGTGTCGTTAAGAACTGCTGGTTTACACACTGAAAAAGCCGATATCGGGCTCAGCTCTGAACACGGCATCGTGAAATTAGAGCCCAGTGTGTTGATTTTATTTAAAACAGATGCCAAACAAACCAGCTAAACGGCCCTCTTAGAATCTCCTGACTGGAGCGTTTAATTCGACTGAGATGCTTCTAAACTGTGGAGCTCAGTTCAGCTTTTATTAGACAGTCGAGCTCAGAGCTCACTTTTAATAAACATCTGAAAACTCAGCTCTTTAACTCAGCGCTTCAGTAAAACTCTACGTCTATTTGGTCTTTATCTCTTTCTGATCTGTATCATTTTCTTATGATTCTAAATTAATACTTATAATTTCTTGTGTTACTGTGTAGCTTTATCTCCTGTCTGTTAAGCAAAAATATGGATGGAGGTGCAGGAACACAATTAGTGTTAATTAGATAAAATCTGAACGACCGAAAATGATTCCTGATGTTTGAGGTGTTGGACAGCAGAGGAGGAATGTGATCATTGAATTAAACATCCGCACTGACGGACAGGAGGAATAAAAAGTCTTGCCGCACACTTTTCCTCTCTTCCATGTTGCTAAGAACATTAGCTGCCAAGCTCAGACTCGTTCAGAGTCAGCACAGCTGGGTGTTCCACCGAAAGGACTCAGAGGGCAGTTAGTTTCAGGACTTTTCATCCTCTTTCCTGCATGTTTGATTGTGTGATGATGGTGCTTGTGTTGTTTATAGTTTCATTCACCGATTTCAAAGTACAGTATAAAAATTCAGTGTCCGGTTTTGTTTCGCCTTTTGTTTTTATCAGGAACTAAACAGGCCACATACAAAACACGCCAAAGAAACACATTAAACGCAAATGCTGCTGTGAATTTGGAGAAAAGCTGCTGCACAGTCAAGAATTTTAATCTGCCACAGTCATAAAAACTGATATAACCGTGAAAACCAAATGATTCGGTTGATAAACTGTAAGAGGAAACAAACAGCGCAGGCTTTGATGCTCTGATAGGAGCTGCTCTGTGTTTACCTTCTGTGTCGCGTCTAATTGGCTGAGCCCGTTTACAACATGATGATATTTGGCAACCGAATCCATTTGACTGAAAACGAGAGCAGCATCTTCACAGAAGCCCCTGTGCAGCCGACACAGCTCACGTACCGTCTGAACGACAGCGGTCAAGATAATCCTGAATATTAGCTCATCACTGCATCACTGTCAGCCACGTGTCCAGACTTGTGACTTATCACAACACAGGAGCAGGAAGAACATCCTGAGATATCATTACTGTAATGTTCCGCACTGCACGGTGGCCCCAACCTAAAGTTTACACGCCCCTGCCTCAGTCTGAGATATTTACCTTTTTAAATCACTGTGATTTCATTTATTGTTAAGGTGAGAGCTGCACCACGCAAGATTAAAATATGGTGTGCGCTGCTGTGATTTGCCCTGTAAGGCCTGAAGTACATACTACCCTGTACCCTCTGTTCTGTGTGGAGTACACAACGAGGCCTGGGCTATGGAGTGATGTAATCAGATATCAACGATGATGGACAAGTAACCCGATGGTGATGTGTAAAAAGAGATAATCGCTGTTTTGGTAAAAGAACGGAGAGAGAATTAGAGCGGACTAATTTACCGTTAAACCGCTTTAAACATCCGTTGGGAAAATGGAGTTCACGTCTGAGTGTGCGGGGTCGCGCACCAGTCAGTTTCACACTTAATTCACTTTACGTGAACGGAATCATAAATAAATGCTGACGTGCTTCGGATCTTCAGCTCATCTCAAAGTGACTCGCTGCAGTAAAAAAAACAGCTAAAATGACTGAAAGTTAGTGTAGACCAGCTAAGTTAACTCTAACCTGGAGAGAAAGTTCCTCTGATCCTCGTCTGCGGGCAGCGTTCTCAGAAAAAGGTAATGAATAATACTGAATAAAATGTGCTCACAATGTTTTAATCACTTTTGTGATGATTTACTCAGTAAAATCTGCAGTGTTTCTGTACAGATTAAGTGCTGAATTATGAAAACACTGCTGTAATGACGTTTTTAATGTGGAAAGCCTGCGGGCACGGCTTTGGAAATCACTAGCAGTCTGAAGTTTCTCCAGCAGGGAGCGCTGTTAGTACGCAACTCACTGTGAATCTGCAGCAACAGAAGCTCTCGAATGCACATGTCTGCAGTTACAGGTGAAGTATTTATTAAAGATTTTCATCAAAACAGTTCATATTAAAAAAACATGTAAACTGAACTAGAATATAAAGTAGGTCAAAGCTGAAAAATCACGATTTTTAACTTGTAAATATTGTGCTAATTATTTTTGGATATGGCCCAGGTCTTTTCAATTCAGCAATGGGTTAGGGAATAGCTGAGATTTTTTTTATGATAAAATTTACTGAAATAAGACATGAAAACCAATAAAAATGAAACAGAAAACAGAATAAAAACTTAAAAATACAAATTCTTTAATTCATGTTCATCATCAAACACAGTACCCAGCCTGACCCCACTGCCCGCTCCCAGATCAGAGTGCTGTTGTGGGTAAACATCTGTCCCAATTTCTCAATATATAGTGCCCTCCACAAATAGTCCTCCCCAGGAATCAGAATGAGCTGTAAAAATTCTTAATTACTTTAATTAAAAATTCTTGATTACCGTAATTAACTACTTTTGATCTTCACCAGCTTCTGCTGGAATTTTTCATTCCACCTTAAATGGTGCAGCAGTTCTGGTGCCTGGGGAGCCAGAATGTAACTGCTACACCATTTAAGGTGGAACAGGACATTTAGCCTAGCTAGCTACCGAGACATCAGCACTACTAGTGATTTTTTAATGGGGCTGAGTTTAGGGCCGAGGGGGGAAATGGGACTGGGCCTAGATCTGTTCTAGCTAGATATCCCCCTCATTACAGTACCAAGCTAAGTCACTGTGAAGGCGTGTGTGATGAGAGTGCAGGTAGAGAGACTGAGCCAGTGAAGAACCGAAGGGCTGATGCAGAACCCGTCCTGGAGAGGAACCTGAACAGCCTGATGGTCCTCATGCACTCGCTGTGGCACATGCGCTGTAATACAGCGTTTATGATGCTCTATCAGAGCTGCGTGTGGTCGTTATGATGCTCCTCAGAGTGTGTGGGAGTGTTTGTGTGTGTGCAGCTTCATGTTTGCGCTTTGTGATTGGTTTTGATCCATCGCGGGAAAAGACACACCTGCTGTTCTTCGCTCAGCAAGCGTCCGAATCAGCGTCCAGTTACGGGCTGTTACCTAATTCGTCTCTCAGCTCTGCCATCCACATTAGTCCTGTCTCAGCTTCTCTGCCGTCTGTGGGTGTTTTAGATGGTTTAATGATGACCGACTCAGAAACGCCTTTACTTTTCCCCTTTAAATGCCTGTTTCACTGCACTTTATAACCAAGAGAATTAATTAAGTTGGCTTTAAAAAAACAACTTGCTGTTCTTCATAATCTTCTTATTATTATTCTACGTTCAAAAATAGTATTGCCTTTTGGTTTTCTCTTTTTTCTTTGTTCCCCCTGTTTGAATAAAGTGGGTTTACAAGTCTCTCTCTCTCTCTCTCTCTCTCTCTCTCTCTCTCTCTCTCTCTCTCTCTCTGTGTCTCTCTCTCTTTTGTCTCTCTCTTCTTTCTCTCCCTCTCTCTCTCTGCTCTCTCCTCTCTTTCTCTGTGTTCTCTGTCGCTGCTCTCTCTCCTCTTTTCTCTCTCTCTTTTCTCTCTTCACTCTCTGCTCTCCTCTCTTCTTTTTCTCTTTCTCTTTTATCTCTGTCTCTCTCGCTGCTCTCTTTGTCTTTTCTCTCTCTCTCTCTGCTCCCTTCTCTGTCTCTCTCTCTCTCTTCTCTCTCTCTCTGCTCCCTCCTCTCTCTCTCTTGTTTCTCTCTGCTCTCTCCCTGTCTCTCTTTTCTCTCTCTGCTCTCCTCTTTTCTCTCTCTCATTTCTCTCTCTTTCTGTCTCTCTCTTTTATCTCTCTTCTCTCTCTGCTCTCCTCTTTTCTCTCTCTCTCTTTTCTCTCTCTCTCCTTTTTTCTCTCTCTCTCTCTGCTCTCTTCTTTCTCTCCCTTTCTGTGTCTCTCTTTTCTCTCTCTGCTCTCTCTCCTCTCTCTTTTCTCTCTCTCTCTCTCTTCTCTCTCTCTCCTCTTTTCTCTCTCTGCTCTCTCTCCTCTCTTTTTTCTTTCTCTCTCTCTCATTCTCTCTCTCTCTCTCTCTCTCTCTCTCTCTCTCTCTCTCTCTCTCTCTCTCACACTCTATCTCTCTTTCTCTCTCACGCTTAGGAACGAACGAGAGGGCATCCCCGCTAACCTGCTGCAGCTGCTGGACGTGTGTGTGGAGATTCCTCAGCAAGGGGTCACTCGCTCTCTCAACGTGCATGTGAGCGCCGCCCTGCTGGTGTGGGAGTACACGAGGCAGCATCTGGGTGTCGGCCAGGACTCTTAACTACAGATCCTCACTCCTGACTCAGAGCCTCAGATCCTCGACCACCATGAGAAGAGATCGATCAGTTTACACTGTATGGCTGAACCGTTAATCGATTTTATCGGACTCGCAGTTTTCATATCGCAGGAGCTCCAGTCCGTCGGTGGACACTCAGCTGCAAAAACAGCTCGTTTTGATTTCACTGTTTTTGTGATGTCACACATGACGCATTTAAATACACTGACCCATTCAGCCTGAAGCAGTTTAGCTCCGCCCATTCAGGCTGGAGTTATACGGAGTGTTTCAGCCCGGGGCTGCCAATCAGAGCAGAGGTCATTTACATACATCAGGCTTAAAGGCTCAGTGACAAAAACAGCCTGTTAAGCTGGAAGGGATAACGAGAGGCTGGAAAACAGTCATGTAAAAATTAATTTAAGTGGTTTTTGGTTCATAAACACACAGACTTCAAAAGTAGAGGTGGGGGGTTAAAATACAGGGATATGGGCCCTTTAATTACATCTATAAATGATTTAAGGCTTGAAATTTACCCTGATCACCCAAAGCTCCTGATCTCTGTTTGGCAGTGCAGGATGTGCTGATCCTCCAGCGTCTTTGCTAATGCACAAACTTCTGCACACGGCTGTGTTTGATTTGTTTGGGGAAAAACTGCCTTTAAGCCGAATGTTTCATTGTGTAGTTCATCTGTCTCTTCAGGTTTGACCAGATGCGGCTCTTGGACTTGCGCTGGACTCTCTCTCTCTCTTTCTCTTAGTTACGGGTAACTGTCACTCGTCCCCAAAGCTCTGTGGTCAGACTGTAATCCACCTTTACCTCCTGAAGAGCTAAGGACTGTATGAGGTCCCGACCGTTACGTTGCTGTAATGCTGACCTGTTTTCCTACAGTTTTTAATTGATTTTTCATTCTAATAAACATTGTTTTTTAATTAAAGTCAGTGTTACATCACAAAGTGCGAGTCCTGTCCCGGTGGCTGAGTCAGTGTTTAGGGAAGCGGAAGTGGTCAGTAAAACACTGTGAAACCACACTGCCGGTCAGTGAGGTGACAGAAGGTTGCAGGGCTGGATTCAGTGTTTGCTCTTCCTGCTGCCTCGTTTTGACTCTGTCTCATTAAGTGTTTGATTTTCCACTTTGTCAGCTGTTGGAGCTTCTGCAGCAGCTGCTCTCCGCTCTCCGCGCCCCGCCCATCCCACAACGCAGGTGAGGAGGAGAACAGGGACGGATCTCACTGACTCACCTGCTGCTGCTCTGTTCACGAAGAACCTCGCTCTCATGCCTAAATGGCCGCCTCGCCTCTGACCCTCACTCAGGTGGTCCAGGAACGGTTTGTTTCGGTCGGTTTTGGATCTCAGACCTGACGGTTCGGCTTTAGGAGGATGGAGCTGCCGGGCAGCAGGTGGCTGGACTCCAGCGAGCCTCTGCTGGGCGAGATGCGAGTGTCGTGGAGAAACTCGACGAGCTCTCGGCTCAGCGGGGCGTCTCGCGGGAAGCTGCTGATGGAGGTGCTGATGGTGCTCATGTGTGTGGGTGCGGTGACAGGTGGGCTCTGCTCTTACAGACAGCTTTCTGTCAGGGGAAGTCCACCAGTTTAAAAACGTGCACAATTAAGTGGTTAAGGTGTAAACGGAGGCGTTCAGAGGTTCTCTGTTCTAGAGAAAATGCAATTATTTAATTCTGCAGAAATTTTGACAAACTGGTGGAATTCCCCTTTAAGCCAGAGGTCCAGTCTTGTCCGTAAAGGTTTTTCTTGCAAACCAGCAGGAGCGTCCATTTGTTTAATCAATTAATTCAATTAGTAGATTGGACATTTCTGCCTTAAAGGGGAGCTCCACCAATTTTTCAAAATTTCTGCATAATTAAATCATTGCAGTGAGTCGTTCAGAGTGGTTCTCTGTTCTAGAGAAACTTACTGAGTTAGAACTGTTCACAGTGGTGGTGATAGGAACCAGACGTCCACCTCTAAAAGCTCCCTCACAGAAAGTTACTGAGATGGTTATGAATTCACTGCCTGATGACTGAGACACTGTTTTATGATAGTTTTGAGTTCTAAAATGTATTTTAGGATCCCCAAAGAAAAACTTTCCATCATCAACATTCCATATAAACTCAGAAGACTCGTGTAGGTTCACTGGTGGTTCTGGATAGTAAATAAAATGTCTATATTTGTGTTGTAGTCATGGCGACCCCTGGTTCCTATCACCACCACTGTAAAGACATCTGAACCATTTCACACCAAACCGCTCTGAATCTCTCTGTTTACATCTCACACACTGAACTATGGAGAGAATTAAGATCCTCAGCAGTGCACTATATAGGGAGTAGTGAGCTATTTGGGACAGAGCCATAGAGAAATCCAGTTTACACGTTTATATCTCACACACTGAGTTATGTAGAAAATTTGAAAATTGGTGGAATTGCCCTTTAAGTACTTCAGTATATTTCAGCGTTTTCAGTGTATCGGTCATCTTTCTTTCAGGCGTTTTATGGCCGAGTGTCTGTGTTTGTCCGATCCAGATGTTTGACGATGTTCGTTTTCTATCGTGATGCGGTTTAGATGTGAGTGAGATTTTTAACTGGAGTCTTTCCAGAAGCAGCGTCTCCGGTTTGAACGTGTGCATCTGGATTAATGTGCCAGCATCTGTTTTGCAGTAAAATGGGGGGTTTAGGTGAAAGTTTATAGTTTATTATTGATTAAAGTCCTAATTAATGTTATAATGTAGCTGAAATGATGGTCTTTCCAATACAGTAAAGCACCATTTACATAATAATTAACAAAATAAATAATTAAAAAAAGATACTGGGGGCTGTATATGCTTTTTGAGTTTTTTTTTTTTTTAATATATTTTAAATTTTGATTTTATTGTAATTTTAATTACTGTTTAAAGTCCAAATCTGAAAGTGTTTTGGAATCTCTTCAGAGCAATCCATACTTTGTTACTGTCCAGTTAAGTCCACTGTTGTTGCTTGGCTTTATTAAAATCTGTTTACTCTGTCGTCAACATGATGGATAGATTAAAATATTAATAATATGATTATAGAGCTTCTGGAATAATAAGCCTTTTAAACAAAAAAGTACAGAAACAAAATAATAGAAATTACCATTAATATCATTAACAGATGGATTGTGGAAAGTTATTCTGGAGCGATATCCAAGTATTTAAACAGTACAGTATGATATTTTCATCTTAAATTATTGTCAATATTACAGATAATACAAAGAACTACAGATCTATCGCCAAGTTTAAGAAGCAAACACGAGTTAAGGGCTTCCTAATATTAAAGTCAGAGACGATAGCTCATCTGCTGCTGCACAGTTTGTGTTGGTCATCCTCCAGTCCTTCATCAGTGGTCACAGGACGCTGTTGGCTGGATGTTTTTGGTTGGTGGACTATTCTCAGTCCAGCAGTGACACTGAG
Source organism: Colossoma macropomum (assembly GCF_904425465.1). Lineage (NCBI taxonomy): Eukaryota > Metazoa > Chordata > Actinopteri > Characiformes > Serrasalmidae > Colossoma > Colossoma macropomum. The sequence goes on along the minus strand of NW_023494796.1, from coordinate 31,342,629 downwards.
CACTGCTGTGTCTGATCCACTCAGACCAGCACAACACACACTAACACACCACCACCACGTCAGTGTTACTGCAGTGCTGAGAATGACCCACCACCCAAATAGTACCTGCTCTGTGAGGGTCCATGGGGGTCCTGACCACTGAAGAACAGGCTAACAAAGTATGCAGAGAAACAGATGGACTACAGTCTGTAATTGTAGAACTACAAAGTGCTCCTATACGGTCAGTGGAGCTGATAGAGTGGACAGTGAGTGTAGATATAGTTTAATACTGGTCTAAATGGCTCTCTAATCATGCAATCAAATATTATAATGCAGATTTATTGTGTGATTAATAATTGAATTATATCAGTCACATTTGAAACATACAAAATGTTGGTGCTTTTGTCGCTTTTGTGTCCGTCGTTTTATCCCTAGACCGCAGTGCTGACTGGTCAGTCTAATCTCTGTTTGTTCTGTGATTGTTATGTATGTCAGGAAACATCCTGGTCATCGTCATCGTGGTGGCAACAAAGACGTTCCATCATGTGACGTCAGTGCTGATTATTAATCTGGCCATCAGCGACTTCCTGGTCGGCATCGGCGTCATGCCCTTCGTGGCAGTTTCCATCATGAATAACGGATGGGTGAACTGCAATGTGAGTGTCACCATCTGACCACTAACACGGAATCTCACAGTGCCCTGTAACGGGGCTACTTCACATCAGGCCATGCTGAGTGACCGTTTACATCCCAACCATCTCACTGCACTGCAGAAATGATCTCTTAGCTCCGAAATCTTCCCTATTTATCTAAAAATTCTCATTATGAGGCTCTTTTTAGAATATCAGAAGATAATTTCACCTGTTTCTGTACATTTTTACTCGTTTGAAGTCATTTAGTGAGAGTTTTTCCACTGGCAGATCATTTTAAATATGATTTCTTTAAATAAAAAATTACCTGCACCGTTTTTGGAAACAAGTAAAATGATCTGCCAGTGAACGACTTTCACTGAATGACTTCAAACGAGTGAAAATGAACAGAAACAAGTTAAATAATCTTATATTCTTACCAGAGTCTCGTAATGAGAAATATTAGATATATAGACACGATTTCAGAGGTTTTCAGTAGATAAAAAGACCATTTTTTGCAGTGCAGTGAGACGCTTGGGATGTAAACAGAGTCTCTCAGAGTGGCCTGATGTGAAATGTTTAATAAAACAAGTTTTTTGAAACAAGTAAAATGATGTGGCAGTGGAAGGCGACACTTTCATCAGATAAAATGACTTAAATAAGTACATGAACAGGTTAAACAGTCCCATAATATTCTTACATCAGTCTCCTAAAGAGAAAAATCAGATTTAGGTCTTGTTTTCCCGTGTTTAAATATCCTCCTTCGTTTGTGCTGCAGGATCTGTGTCTGTACGTGGGCTACACCTCCTCGGTCTACTGCACTGCCTCAGTGCTCACGCTAGCGGCTATCGCTCTGGACCGCTACTACTCCATCGTGGACTGTCTGCGCTACGACTCTCGCTGTACGGTGTGGCGAACCGGAGCGGCCGTGCTCTGGATCTGGCTGCAGGCCATGCTGACCAGCTCTCCTCCGTTGCTGGGCTGGAGTAACGTCAGCTTCGTGAAGCCCATGTACAGCTGTTCCGTCAACTGGGCCAGCAGTCCGAGCTACACGGTCTTCATGGCCGCCCTGTCCTTCCTCCTCCCGGCCACAGTCATCCTCTTCTGCTACGTGAAGATCGTCCGGGTGGCGAGGCACCACGCTAGACGGATCCACAGCCTGGAGGAGCACCTTCAGCGCAGCCGGGGGCGCCCCCCGCCCACGCCTTCCGAATCCGCCCGCCGGTGTTCGCGTACGGACCTGGAACCGCACGACCCCTCCAGGCTGGTGTACTACGTGAGTGGGAGGTTCGTTTCAGAAGCCCAGTTTGATGGTCCTCACCAGGACCTGGCAGGAGATTCAGCTCCGCAGCTCGAAGGTGAGAGCAGCTCCAAACCTTCCAGCCGGCGCCTGCACACGTTCCTCGCTCACCTCCAGAGCAGCAGCGCCCAGCAGGCCAGCAACCCTCATCACGGCGTCGTGAGGCTCTTCATGGTCATCGCCGCCTTCTTCCTGTGCTGGACGCCTTACATCAGCGTTGCTCTGGTGCAGGCCACCGAGACCGCCCTCTCGCGCTCGGAGAGCCAGGTCCCACCTGCTGCGGTCACCTTCTCCTACTGGCTCGTGCTCTTCAACTCAGACATCAACCCGCTGCTCTACGCTCTCCTCAGCAAGCGTTTCCAGGGGGCGCTGCAGAACCTCAGGCTCAAGATCCAAGCCAGGCTAGGTGGAGCAGTCGGGAGGGGAGGAGAAAGGAGAGCAGACGGAGAAGGTGGAGGATGCACGACGCCCACTAACGTAACGGCTGCTAACGGGGAGCAGCATTCCAGAGACGGCGGTCCCCAACCGATGGGATCAGACTACTCCTCTGTTTTCACAGTGAATGCTCCTTTCCCCAGGAGGCTCAAGGAACGAGTGAACAGAGGCCTCCTACCTGGGAGTCTGTCCTCCTCATCAAACTCCTCCTTCTCCACCACCTCCTCTTCCTGTTCCGTTTGGAATAACTGCAGTGGAAGTTCCTCAGAAAGGTCAGACTGCTTACAGGTTCCCTCCAAGCCACAGGAGCGGGACAGACTCCCGACCCCAGCGCTGACCAAGGAGAGGCAGACCACCTTCTTTTACGGCCAGATCACAGTTCGAGTGGAGCATGAAATTTGTTGACCCTGAACTGCCCCATGATGGACCTGAAACGTCATATTACTTTGAATAAGGCTTAAAAGGGGAAATCCACTGATTTTTAAAATTTCTGCATATGTCAGACTCTCAGATTTCTTTACAGTGGTGGTGATAGGAACCAGGGGTCGCCATGGCTACAACACAAATATAGACATTTTATTTACTGTCCAGAACCACCAGTGAACCTACACGAGTCTTCTGAGTTTATATGGAATGTTGATGATGGAAAATAGTGGAAAATCTGAAATAAGAAGTTTTCTTTGGGGACTATTTTGCCTCACAGCACCCTGCATGTATCCCTCCACCTTGAATGGAGTTTAAGTTCTCTAAACTATCATAAAACAGTGTCTCAGTCATCAGGCAGTGAATTCATAACCATTTCATGTAGGAACTTTCTGTGAGGGAGCTTTTAGAGGTGGACGTCTGGTTCCTATCACCACCACTGTGAACAGTTCTAACTCAGTAAGTTTCTCTAGAACAGAGAACCACTATGTTTACATCTTAACCAGTTAATTATGCAGAAATGTTGAAAAATTGGTGGAGTTTTCCTTTAAGGCAGAAATGTCCAGTCTAGTAATTAAACTAATTGATTAAACAAGTGGACACTCCTGCTGGTTTGCAATAAAAAAGCTTTACCGACAAGATTGGACTCATGGCTTAAAGGGGAACTCCACCAATTTTTCTAAATTTCTGCCTATTTAAATTCAGACGTCTGAAGGATTCAGTGCCTCTAAAAGCAGAAAGTTACTACATGAAATGGTTATGAATTCACTGCCTGATGACTGAGACACTGTTTTATGATAGTTTAGAGAACTTAAACTCCATTCAAGGTGGAGGGATACATGCAGGGTGCTGTGAGGCAAAATAGTCCCCAAAGAAAACTTCTTATTTCAGATTTTCCACTATTTTCCATCATCAACATTCCATATAAACTCAGAAGACTCGTGTAGGTTCACTGGTGGTTCTGGATAGCAAATAAAATGTCTATATTTGTGTTGTAGTCATGGCGACCCCTGGTTCCTATCACCACCACTGTAAAGACATCTGAACCATTTCACACCAAACCACTCTGAACCACTCTAAATACATATGACTGATGCAGATTTTTTTTTTTAAATGGTGGAGCTCCCCTTTAAGGGACTCTAAAAGAGAGTAGCACCATTTTGAATGTGCTGTTTGTACAGTTGAGCTTAAAATAATGTAACTGTAGATTATGATGGTCTACACACACACACACACACACACACACACAAATGTTTAAATCTGTACTATGTGATCTGTTGTTGATCATCATTAGTCACAGAACTGATTTTACTCAGAATAAAACGGGACACTTTTCACCGACTTACAGACGACATCAGCTTTGAGGATTTCCTCTGAAAAGCCCTTTCAGCTCAGGATGTTAGCAGACGTTCATATCTGTGATTAAAAATGTCTGAATTCTTTTCATACTTCGCTATCTTTATAAAAACATGCGTATATTGCACTATATATATATATATATATATATATATATATAAGTACACTCTGGATTTTGTACCCTGTGGTGCTGATGATAAAACATGAAAAGAAATAAACATGAAAGGCTGGTCTGAAGCTGATCATGGACTCTGATTCAGCCTGAATGCATGGAGTGACATCATCAGTGGGATTATGTGGGATGATTGAAGGATGATGTGAAGTGAAGATTTAAGGGGTTAAAACTCTGTAGATCTCCGAAGTCTGAATGTGTGAGCTGGATTTCTCTGTGGCTCCGTCCCAAATAGCTCCCTACTCCCTATATAGTGCACTGCTTAGGGCAAGAAAATGGCTTCTGCACTAAAACTGTGCACTGAATGTAGGATAGAGAGTCGTGCACCTGAGGGGGAGTTTAAAAACCTCTCCATAATTCAGTCACTGAGATTTAAACAGACATTCAGTGTTTTGATGTGATCATTATAGAGAAACTTACTGAGTCAGATGTCTTTACAGTGGTGGTGATAGAAACCAGGGGTCACCATGACTACAACACAAATATAGACATTTTATTTACTGTCCAAAACCACCAGTGAACCTACACGAGTCTTCTGAGTTCATATGGAATGTTGATGATGGAAAATAGTGGAGAATCTGAAATAAGAAGTTTTCTTTGGGGACTATTTTGCCTCACAGCGCCCTGCATGTTATGTATCCCTCCACCATGAATGGAGTTTAAGTTCTAAAAACTATCATAAAACAGTCATCAGGCAGTGAATTCATAACCATTTCATGTAGTAACTTTCTGTGAGGGAACTTTTAGAGATGGACGTCTGGTTCCGATCAACACCACTGTGAACAGTTCTGACTAAGTTTATCCAGAACAGAGAACCACTCTGAACCACTCTATTTACATCTTATCTGGTTAATTATGCAGAAATTTTGCAAAATCAGTGGAGTTTCCCTTTAACAGCTGAATGGCTTTCTATTAGACATATTAGACATATAGAAGCTGTTATGACTTGTTCTATGTAGTGCACTACACAGGGAGCATGGAGGCGTTTGAGATTTAGCCTGTGACCAAAATGAATGTAGTAAACAAAAAGGTTCCAGACCTGATGCACTTTGTTCTGTGTGTGTTTTTACACTCAGTGTCACTGGATCGTCTGGATTATGAGCTTTTTTAAGCGCTCGAAATACGAATAAGGCTGCACACGTTCTCCAAGCAACATGACGTCACATGACAGTAAGTCAACTGCCCCACAAATGAGGCCTAAAACTGCTGAAGCCTCTGAATGACCACATTTAATGAAGCGTCCAGGTTTGTTTGGGGTGTTTTGGTGAGGCTTCCCGTCTTACGCTGTCTCACGTCTGCGTTGATGAAACAAAGCTGTTCTGCACCTCACAGCGCTGCGCAACCAACAGCAGCACAAATCCACACAAAGTGAAAATGCATGGCTGTGTCCGAGTCTGGAGGCAGCTGTCTTGATGCCTCGCTGCCCGTGCTGCCTCACGAGTCAGGGCAACGGAAAGCACCGCTGTGACGAAGACGCCTCCGACCGAATCATGTTTGAAAGGAAGCAGCGCGTCACGATGTTGACAAGATGCCAATGGCTCGATGTTAGCATTATCCGTTAGCATGTTTTAACCAAACTACAAAGTATTTTGAGAGGGCTAGCATGATGAACTTTTTCTAACCTAAACGTATTTTACATAAATTAAACATTTTCCTCACAGTAAGAAGCTCTAATGCTCAAAAAGCACCAGCGTTTCACTGGGTTTAGTGGCCAGGCCGCATTAGCATTAGCATTAGCTTAAATTAGCCTACAGGACGCTGGCAGCAGAATGTAAAACAGACGTGATGAAGAGCTCAACAGAATAAAACACAGCGCTGCAGCACCTCAGTGGCTCTTTACCTACGATTAGTGTGATTTAGCACTCTTTTCCAAAGAGCATCAGCGCTGACAGAGGATTATGGGAAATGTAGGCAGCATTCTCACACTACTGGGTGCCTTTCAGTCTCAGAGCGCTGTCTGAGTAGAGACATAATAAACTGAAACATAATAAACACTGGTTAACATTACTGGTACTGAGAGCTGATTGGTTAACGTTACTGATACTGAGAGCTGATTGGTTAACATTACTGATACTGAGAGCTGATTGGTTAACATTACTGATACTGAGAGCTGATTGGTTAACATTACTGATACTGAGAGCTGATTGGTTAGCATTACTGATACTGAGAGCTGATTGGTTAACATTACTGATACTGAGAGCTGATTGGTTAACATTACTAATACTGAGTGCTGATTGGTTAGCATTACTGATACTGAGAGCTGATTGGTTAGCATTACTGATACTGGGAGCTGATTGGTTAAAACTACTGATACTAAGTGCTGACTGGTTAACATTACTGATACTGAGCGCTGATTGGTTAACATTACTGATACTGAGCACTGATTGGTTAACATTACTGATACTGAGAGCTGATTGGTTAGCATTACTGATACTGAGAGCTGATTGGTTAACATTACTGATACTGAGAGCTGATTGGTTAACATTACTGATACTGAGTGCTGATTGGTTAACATTACTGATACTGAGAGCTGATTGGTTAACATTACTGATACTGAGAGCTGATTGGTTAGCATTACTGATACTGAGAGCTGATTGGTTAGCATTACTGATACTGAGAGCTGATTGGTTAACATTACTGATACTGAGAGCTGATTGGTTAGCATTACTGATACTGAGTGCTGATTGGTTAACATTACTGATACTGAGTGCTGATTGGTTAGCATTACTGATACTGAGTGCTGATTGGTTAGCATTACTGATACTGAGTGCTGATTGGTTAGCATTACTGTACTGAGCGCTGATTGGTTAGCATTACTGATACTGAGAGCTGATTGGTTAGCATTACTGATACTGAGTGCTGATTGGTTAGCATTACTGATACTGAGTGCTGATTGGTTAGCATTACTGATACTGAGTGCTGATTGGTTAGCATTACTGCTACTGAGCGCTGATTGGTATAACTTTGGAAAATTTGTCTGTGCAACTAGAGAATGGATTCATTTTACCGATCGAGCTGTGATGTGTCGAGGCACGCCGCACAAACAACTGAGAAAGTTTTTTGTAGAGCTGATTGAGATTAAAAACATCACACCAAACAGAAAATCATCATCACCACAAATTTCAAACTACAGTGTCAAAATGAAGCTGCATCTTGGTTGGTCAAACTTAGCTTGGTGCTCCAGGCTTCTCATTTACGGTAACTCTGGAAATCACTGCCTGTTACCATCAGTTTGAGAACTAGTCCTGTTATAGCTCCTGTTTATAATTACATGGCTGGGCAATAGAACATCTCGTAGAAACTTTTCTCTTCCTGTCACCACAAATACTGCATTTTGGCCTTACAAGAACTGCTAGAGGGCGCTCCGCAACATTAACGAACGTTTCGAGTTGAAAATCTAAAAAAGGAAAGCTGTCAAAAACCATTTTGAAGGCCACCTGCAGATGGCGCAGCTCTGCACTGTCCCTCCTCATTGCCAGCAGATGGTGCAGTTCTACACCGTCCCTCCTCATCGCTAGCAGACGGCGCAGTTCTGCGCGGGGCCTCCTCATCGCCAGCAGACGGCGCAGTTCTGCACTGTCCCTCCTCATCGCCAGCAGACGGCGCAGTTCTGCACTGTCCCTCCTCATCGCCAGCAGACGGCGCAGTTCTGCACTGTCCCTCCTCATCACCAGCAGCAGGTGAAGTTCATTACTAATTAAAGGCCTTTAGATTTAAGAGACGCCGCTAAGTGTAAACCGTAAGATCTCCTTCAGCTGAAGAGAACTCAGCTTAGCTTACACAGCCCTCAGGTGGAGCTCTGACTGTGGATCAGTTCTAGTTTGGAAGACTGAACTCCTCTTTATCTGGAACGCCAACACGAGAACCACAGCACTAAAACAAGATATTTGTGGTTAACTAAACTCCCCAGAGAGCGAAAAGTGGACGAGTGAATGCTCCCGCTGCAGATCAGGAGTTCATCTCTGATTTCTCTGTTTTCTCTTTCTGAGCAAAGTGCACTGTGGGGATCTCGCGGTCTCTCTCCAACAGTCTTAAACTATCGCTCAGGTGAGGATAAAGTCACTGTGGTCACTGTTACACAGCACAAAGAGCACCAGGACGGAAACTAGAACGGCACCGTTGATATTTTACAATTAGCACCTTTGTGAAGTGTTTACGAAGTGCCGAAAGCTGTCTAGGAAGCTAACGCTAATCATTAGCATGTGTGCTAGCAGCTAGAGAGTGTTTTTGTTGCTATTCTCCTCATTAACGTCAAAGACGTCGACAGTTAAGCCCTCCTGAGGTTTGCAAACCGAGCTCTAAGCGGATCTGGTCCTGCTGAAGACTCGCTGTTTCTGGTTTGTTCTCGTACCTTTACATTTTCCCACCGTTTTCCAAAATGACAGCACTGTTTCATGTCATACTAAGGTCAGTTTAGCCTACATGCCTTTGGAGCCATTCTTCTTTCATCCATTTGGAGTCACCGTGCTTCTAACATGACACCTCATCGGCTGATCTGTTAACGTTTCATTGGCCGACCGGTCCGTTATTGATGTGACGTCGACGACTATGTTCAGACCCTTTGGGATCTGGGTCCGAACAGTTCTCCGCGCAGCTGGATCCCGAACTTCCCGACGGGCCAACGCCAGGCGGTACGGATGGGCGACGTCACCTCCTCCTCGCTGACCCTTAACACCGGAGCTCCTCAGGGCTGGGTGCTCAGCCCTCTCTTGCACTCCCTGTACACCCACGACTGCTCAGCCAGACACAGCTCCAATGCCATCATCACATTTGCAGATGACACCACGATTGTGGGCCAACGAGGAGGCCTACAGAAAGGAGGTCAGCTTCCTGACACACTGGTGCCGGAAGCAAGAGAAAGCGCACACCCCCGTCACAGTCAACGGAGCCTCTCTAGAGAGGGTCAGCAGCTTCGAGTTCCTCGGGCTTACATCTCAGAGGAGCTGACGTGGACCGAACGTACCACACGGGTGGTGTGCATCCCCGCATCTTCGGAACATTCTACACATGTACTGTGGAGGGCATTCTAACAGGCTCCATCACCTCCTGGTACGGGAACTGCACCGCCATCAAACGGAAAGCTCTGCGGAGGGTGGTGCGGACAGCCCGGCGCATCACCGGGGTCCAGCTCCCAAATCTCCTGGATTTATGCACCAGCCGCTGCCCGAGGAAGACCAGGAGGATTCCGAAGGACTCCACCCACCCGAGCCACTGTCTGTTCTCACAGCTGCCGAGCAGGAGGAGGCGCAGAAGCGTAAAGTCCAGAACCGCCCGGTCCCTTCCCCCGGGCCGTCCGGCTGCCGAACGGCCAGTGGCGCCGGCGTATCGGCCTATAGGCCTGTCGCCGCACCTCCGAGTCATCGTCGCGATGATCTCCATGGACAATCCACACCTCATCCACACGCAGCTTTTCTATACCGTATTCTGTACTCGTGTTTACCTAGACTCATTTTTCTGAAATAAAACTTGTGGTTTGACTGGTTTCCAATAGAGATCACGTCTAGATCCCATTAGAAAACCATGGGATGCATTTGAAAATCAGCCACCTGTTTAAGCATTAGGAACACCTCGGTTCAGCACAGACTACCAGCACACATTTCTCAAATTATGTTCTGGCCTTCATGGGCTTTGAGTTGTTAGAGGATGCAAGTTTTGTGTGTCTTGGAATCTTCAAGACAAACCCCCAAAAAAAAGGCTGCTGTGTGTGAAAGTTGGTGGCTTAGTGGGACCAGCCTTGGCCTCAGATGTGGGAGGTTGTGGGTTCAAGCCAAGGAGGAGGGAAGGGAAAACAAAAAAAAAAAAGGGGGCAGCATTTTAGTCAGCTTGGTAAGTAAATTAAGGGTCCAAGTAGGTAGAATTTTTGCATACCCAAAGGGTTAAGTGCAACTTTTTTTTCCCAGCAAAATTCTGCATAACCCCCTCTTGTCCTCTCTCCTGGGCCCCAGGGGGGAAGACGGGTATACCTTCCCCCCTGGTTCTTGGGTTGCGCCCTCCGGCCTTCCTCGCATGTCATGCATTGTACACCCTTCACCCTGTGTGTGTGTTTGTGTTTCACCACCACCGTGATGTGAGGATCCTGCTCGGGATATGAACCGATAACCTCCAGACTGTAGAGGCAGGGCATCTACCAGTGAGCCACAGGACCTCACAAATGTCTTTCTTTTTTTTAACATTTGTCTTTGTTTTTGCCATCTTTACTGATGAAGACATGCAAATGAAAGCCCTAAAGTGGGGCTTGAACCAACAACGCTCTGGTTGTAGAAACATGATTTATACCAGCAAGCCACAGGGCCTGCAGGGAGACTCCTTTTTTTTTAACATTTGTCTTTGTTTTTGCCATCTTTACTGACAAAGACATGCAAATGAAAGCCCTAAAGTGGGGCTTGAACCAACAACGCTCTGGTTGTAGAAACATGATTTATACCAGCAAGCCACAGGGCCTACAGGGAGCCTCCTTTTTTTTTAACATTTGTCTTTGTTTTTGCCATCTTTACTGACAAAGACATGCAAATGAAAGCCCTAAAGTGGGGCTTGAACCAACAACGCTCTGGTTGTAGAAACATCATTTATACTAGCAAGCCACAGGGCCTGAAGGGGGCCTCCTTTTTTTTAACATTTGTCTTTGTTTTTGCCATCTTCACAGATGAAGACATGCAAATGAAAGCCCTAAAGTGGGGCTTGAATCAACAACCCTCTGGTTGTAGAAATGTGATTTATACCAGCAAACCACAAGGCCTACAGAACAGTGCCTTTTTTTTTGGACATTTGTCTTTGAGATTCCCAGGTTGTGCAGTTACCCACATTTGGGCACATCTTGTGCCAGGATGATTTATGGAAGCGATGGTTCCAAAAGGCAGTTCCAGCTCTGGAGCTCTTACGGTAAAAAATGAAGACTGAATGCTTTTAGCCGTACAATAAACACTTGTAACAACACTATACTTTTTATGTTCCTGTTTTAGGAAGAGCGCTCTCAGGGAAATAGCAAATGCTAAGTAGCAGTAATGCTAACCAGTCGTCGCTCAGTATCCGGTAATGTCAGCGTCTGTTTGCTGTAGAAAAGGAAACGTACAGGTGAGGTTTTCTTTGCTTTTTTAGTGAAGTTCTGTGTAAACGATTCGAAACAGTTTTAACTTTTCAATTTTAGCCGTTTAGCTCCGTTCACCCCCGTTCACTGAGGACCCGCTCTTGGGCACCCTCTGCTGTTTAGCAGTGATATTTTTTGAGATAAAGGTGGAAACTGGAAGAGACCAGACTCCTTATAAACCGGCTCTCTCAAACTTTGATTTGGCCATCCAGAAAGTTATGCCACTCCCTCATCCAGTGAGATAAGAAAAAAATGAACTATATTTGTATTGTACATGTAATTTACTATATTTACTCCAAATAGTACTGCTAAAGTATTTCAGTAACATAATATAGTGTAATGTTAGACAATCATGTTAAAATCTCAGTTTGAAACTATTTGTTTATTTTGTACTTTTGGGCTTTTTTGTTGTTGTTACCGCAAATACTGCATTTTGGCCCGACACGAAAATGACCGCTAGAGGGCGCTAATGAGCGTTTTAAGTTGAAAGTATAAAAAATGAAAGCAGTCAAAAACTGTTTTGCTCCTCATCGCCAGCAGATGGCACAGTTCTGCACTGTCCCTCCTCATCACCAGCAGATGGTGCAGTTCTGCACTGTCCCTCCTCATCGCCAGCAGACGGCGCAGTTCCGCATTGTCCTTCCTCATCACCAGCAGATGGCGCAGTTACACACTCTCCCTAGAAACAGATCAGTAATCAGTGGAGTGGATATTCCTGTAATGAGCCACACCCACTGCAGCTAATTAGCTTCTTCAGAAGTGCCTGATTGGCTGAATCAGATGCATCTGTGTTAGCTCTTACCATACTATTGAAGGTTAGTCAAAAAATGCTTATGGCCTTAAAATAAGCCAGTGTGCTGGTTTATATGGTGTATTTAAAAAAACCCTGTCAAGACTTTCATCTGTGGTTTTTGGGTAAGAGTGTTATGTTACGGTGTAAAATATAAGGAACTGCTAGATTACAGATACTGTGGTACCTCAGAAGTGTTTACCATCAATGTGAAGCCTGGTACTAAAATGCTTAAAAACTGTTAAACAGCAAATGCACATCTGTGTAAAATGGTCTAGAGTTTAATCTCCATGACTGTTACAGAGTCCAAAAAAAAACTAGTCCAAAAACACCTTTGCGTCTCTGACATTAAAATAAACAGAAAATGATAAGCATAAATTAAATTGAAAATTTCAAACTCCAACCTCCTTTCTTGGTTGGTCAATCTTGGTTTGGTGGCCTCGGATTCTCATTCATGGTGACTCAAAAATTTGCAAAATTACAATATTACCATGCTAAGAAATGACTAGAGGTTACCATCAATTTGAGAACTAGTCCTGAAATAGCTACTGTTCATAAGAAAACATAATGCGACAGAGACTAAAAAATATCCATAACTACACAATGGTTGGTAAAATAACACTGAAATGACCAAAAACAGAAACGCACAAATCATTGCAGAAAGGAATTACTGCATAAAAATTTCTAAGCACAAGATCAAACGGAGAACCAACTGCTTCATTGGTCAATCTTAACTTGGAGCTCCAGCCTTCTTCTTTATGGTAACTTGTGAAATTAGCATATTACCATGTGTGGAAATCAATAAAAGTTACCATCAATTAACCAACTAGTCTTGAAGTAGTTATTGTTCATAGTGCCTTTTATTTGTATAAATTTGGGCCGCTCAGGTTGCGTCATTTCCATTGCGCTGTGCTTGAGATGGTTGGCTGAACCGATACTGGTTTGCCTCAAATCCTGCCTACTATGGGTGAGGCTGAGGGACCGCCTCTTAAACACTGAAGGGCGGGGCATCGGCCCAAATTTACTCTACCGCCACCGCAGCCCTTTTGGGAACGCCTGGGTGGTGGACACCACCTGTCAGCTACAGCGCTGATCTAAACACAACAAACATTTTTGAAAAAACTGATCTCTGTTGCGATGCTGGTACTTACTCTATGTGTCTAGGCTTCTCGTTCGTGGTAGAAATACCTGTTTATTAGTGTTTTTTCTCGTCTTCACCGTCGTCGAGAACAGCGTTCACATCACAAGCCTTATAAAGACTCGTTTGATTTTTTTTATTTAATTGGCTTCTCTGATTGGTTGCTTGCTCATCAATATGCAAATGTATGCAAAACTGGTGTGTAAGATCAATAAGTCCATGAGATTCTTGGCGTCTTGCATTCTGGGAAGGTTATTTGTGCTGCAGAAAATCCAGCTGAATGAACTCAGACCAACAACCAGGAACTTTTCAGCATGGAATGAAGATCCAGAGGCCAAAATCCAGACCCAGTTTCCTGAAAGCATCACAGTGTTAACATGATCAGAGCTGTCAGAGCAAGTGAAAACAGTTAAACGTACCTCCAACATTTCATCAGTTACTACACAATCTATTCACCTCATTCACTCAGCAGGTTGACAACATAAAAACAATTGTGATGTTAAAAGTTTACTACTAGCAATACTGTCATTTACTTAAAGATTATATATTCATAAATTGTCATTCATATAAAAACCATAAAAACCTTAATCAGGTAAACATCAGGACACAACAAGCAGAGCAGAGAGCAGCCAAAAACTGATACCACCTAAAAACTACATTAGTACCATAAAGAAAAACAGAGCTGCTACAAAAGCAGAGATCTATAATTTTTCTCTACTGGTCAAATTTCCTGAGATACTGAGGATAAGAATTGTGAATAAAAATAAATGAATAAATGGGAATGTAAATTAGAAATATCTAAAAAGTATCAGAAACGTTCTATGGGAATAAAAAGATCAAGCAAACAACCAAATCATAAACGGTCAGAAAAAGACAGCTGTACAACTTTTAGGAGTGTTTTCTCAAAACAGACACAAAGTCTTGTAAATTATGTCACTGTCACATTTCCAATGAAGCAGCACCAGCACAGTTACATTAATCAGCAAAATCTTCTGCTAATAATTCCTGACAGTAGACAGTTCTGGGCTGATAGTGGCTTTCACACATGAGTGTTGGTCAACTCCGGGGCAGATGTTAGGCATTCAGGCCAGAATAGGGCCAGATGCTGTAATGTTGAGTACAGCTTTGCCTTGGGTCTATATGTGTGGGCCAATTCTGGCATAAACGTTATGCACCAACAGTGTAGAGATTCTAAAGATTACAGTTGTTTCCATATCATTTTGTAAAGATTATAAGATTTTTGATTCAGATATCTGACATATATTTTAATGAGTAAGTTAATGAAAAAATAATAAATGTTATTGAATGTCCTGGTGACCTGAAATCGTCTCTGGAAATTTTAACCTGTTTTGAAGGCCACCAGCAGATGGCGCAGTTCTACACTGTCCCTCATCACCAGCAGCAGGTGGAGTTCATTACTAATTAAAGGCTTTTAGATTTAAGAGACTCCGCTGAGTTTAAACCGTAAGATAACTCAGCTTCGCTTACACAGCCTTCAGGTGGAGATCTGACTGTGGATCAGTTCTAGTTTGGAGGACTCAACTCCTCTCCTCTTAATCTAGAACACCAACATGAGAACCACGGCACTAAAATGATATTTGTGGTTAACTAAGCTGATGCTAACATTAGTAGCATGTGTGCTAGCAGTTAGAGAGTGTTCTTGTTAAGATTCTCATTAACGTCAAAAACATTGGCAGTTAAGCCCTCCTGAGGTTTGTAAACAGAGCTCTGAGCTGATCTGGTCTTGCTGAAGACACTGTTTCTGTTTTGTTCTTGTACCTTTACATTTTCACACTGTTTACTAAAATAACAGCATCATTTTAGTTCATAAAAATGTCTGATCAGCCTACCTGACCTTGGAGCTGTTCTTCTTCCTCCATTTTGAGTCACTCTCCTTCTAACAGGACACCTCATTGGCTGATCTGTTAACATTTCATTGGCTGATTGGTCCGTTATTAACACAGACCTCCTCATTACCACCAGATGGCGCTAAACACAAAAATGATGAGACCTTTTAATGAGTCACTTTCATCTACAGTTACAAAATAAAGCAAAGGTTCAATTAACAAGTCAACTACGGCTTGTGTTTCTGGGAACGCACCCCTCCCTTTCTGGTGCATAACGCGGCCGCTTCTTGACCACATCAGGAAAGACCATCAGCGTCAGTAATTTATGTTGCTGACACCTAAAAACAGACAATATTAATAAACCATTAATAACAATTTCAGATTATGTTCAACCACATCATCTTAGCCTGAAAGCAGTTCATTCAAATAGTAACCGTTTCAATAAACTGGGCCGGATTCATAAACCACACTGCGGAATTTATTATAATGTCGATGATGTGAATTACAAGTAGATTTTATTGCAAATTAACACCAACATGCGAATATAACCTCATTTAGTCAGAAAGTACATCTCCTGGTAAAAAGCCACTGTGCACTGATGGAGTTTCCTCATAGGCTACTGAAATGTAATTATTCATAACTGTGTTCACAGTTGATTACGTAATATATTTAAAACACACTGACTCATTTTGATCTGTTTAGATCAGGGTGTGAAACTCAACCACTAAAAGGGCCACATTAAAAAGCCTCAGTAAATTGGTGGGCCAGCTGTGTTTTTACTTAACATTTCTCAGTGATCCGAACGGACCACTGTTTATTCAACACGTGCTGAAACTGGAGCAGCAAAATAGCCACTGAACACTTATTCAGGAGTCAGTATGTTGCAGTGCATACTGGGGACTGTAGTGCATCTCAGGGTGAAACGGGCTAATAAGTACAGAAAAATAAAATCATTTTGCCGGCCGAATAGGACTGTGTCACAGGCCTGACTCGGCCTGCGCGCTTTGTGTTTGACAGGTGGGGTTTAGAGCATGCATGTCTACTAGTTTAGAAGAAGAGTGGAAAAAACTGATGCTTCATCAACTCAGCACTAAGATTTAATATTCACATAAATAGCCTGTTGTTTTTGTCCAACCAAAACATCTGCAAAAACAGTTCAACCAAAACTTTTCAACAAGCACAACGGTGGCTGAGAAAGTCCAGCTTAATGCAGGTTCAAAAAGAGACGCAAACTCCAAAACACCTGGATCAAACTGACCACACCTGTACTACATTTACCAAACGCAGTGCACACTGAGAAAAGATGTAAATACTTAAAAGAGTTCAGTTAACATGACACCACATACATTACATTACATTACACTGAATCATTCTTTTAAAAGATCTGAAGGAAATAAGAGAGGACGACAACTGTAAACACCCACCAAATATGCAGTCTTTCAAAGCCTGTCTTTGAACAGTCTCTCCTTTCATTTCCCAGCCCAGCTGAAATGACAGGTCTGCTTATAAGATAAGATAATCCTTTATTAGTCCCACAACAGGGAAAGTCTCAGTGCTACAGCAGCAAAGGGAGAGCAAGGCACTCAAGAAAAGAGTAACAAGAAGAGAATGAACAAGCAAGTAATTAACCTTGGTTAACTAACAGTTGGTCAAGGCTGACCGCAAAATACGTCGCATCATTTCCGGTGCAAACCTGGACACATACAAAAATAAACATTAGATTAAATAAGGTTTCTACAATGTTTGCAATAAACATGTACATACAGCTCGAAACACTGCTCAGCCAATGAGATTTCAGAATTGGTATAAAAATTTGCCTATAATATTACAGATATACGATACCTCTGATTGGCTAAGGGATGAGCTGGTGATGGAACTGAACAAACACACACTGGGAGGTGAAATCTGGACCCAAACTTTGACATGAGACGTTCTGCTTTCTTTTTCCTGTTTTTATGTTCACCTGTATGTGTTCTAATTAATTAAATAATGTGCTTGGGTGCCTAAAATCTACTGAATGAATGGCTCAGTCTCCAACCACTCCATATTCTCTATCTAGTGAACTAATAAAAACAGCCTGTATGCCCAAATATTTCATTATATTAAAGCAGAAGGAAGACGACTACATCCAGCCACGGATAACAAGGCTCTCTGCTTAACAATTAAAGTTCCATTAACGTGTAGTTTTTTAATGACTTATGTTTCTTAGTGCACTTATGCAGGGTGTAGAAATTGATTCAGGACTCGGTCCAAAATATCTCGTCCTACCACAGAGCTCTTGGCTTCTTCAAGGTTTTTGCAGATAAAAAGCATCTGAAACAACAAACTCAGCCAAAATCTGCAACATGTCTGACTCTGACACTACAGTACACTATGCATCACATTTCATAGTACAGGGTGATTCAAAAAGATTAATCCCATTTCAAAGCACCGTATTTCTACAACTGTGAGTCACCTAGGAACCAATCACAATCCAACTGAAAGAGGCAGTCATAGAGTTTCTGACTGGCTCCCTTCAGTCTGCGAGGTGAAGCGACCCCTGAGCAGAAAGCGTTCTGCGTTCACCATTTCAATAAGAGTGAATCAGTCATAACTGTGCAGCGCGATTTATGTGGGCAGTGAAGCTCCAACAGCTCGGAGTGTTTGTCGTTGGTTCCACAACACCGGATGATCTCCGAAATCGCACTGAAAGAGCCGTGAGTGCAGCGACACCCGACATGCTCAATCGAGTATGGGATGAATCTGAATATGGCGTTGATGTTGTCCGTACAGCTGGAGGAGGTTCATACTGAGCACATATACAATTACATAATAAACTTTATGCTCACTTAAACAATTTACACTCTACTGCATTATTCTGTAATGATTTACAAGTGAAATAAATCATTTTGAAATCAGATGAATCTTTCTGAATCACCCTGTATTTACCTATTCCTGTTAATAGAGGAGAGCACTTTTCACAGTGCACCTTCATGTACAAGCATCAATCACTATTTCACAGTTTTCTACTGCACTTAAGATTATTTGAGCTCAAATTGTGTTGTTTCAGATGCTTTTCATCTGCCAAAACTTTAAAGAAGCCAAGAGCTTTTGGGCACGAGATATTCTGGACCGAGTCCCAAATCACTATCTAAACCTATAAGTACACTAAGAAACATGAAAAAATGTCCTCTAGACCTTAATCGAACTTTAACTGTTAAGCAGAGAGCCTTGTTATCCGTGGCTGGATGTAGTCGTCTTCCTTCTGCTTTAATATAATGAAATATTTGGGCATACAGGCTGTTTTTATTAGTTCACTAGATAGAGAATATGGAGCGGTTGGAGACTGAGCCATTCATTCAGTAGAGACGTCTCCTGCTCGCGTATTTGTTAATTTGTCACTGATTTCTTTAAGTCTCTCCAGCTGTAAACTGTTTAACAGACCCAGAGACGATTAGCAACGATTAAAAAGGTAAAACATTGGGTGATGAGCTGAAGTGATGAGAATGTGGGAGTGTCTGAGGCAGAACAGGAATTTGTTTATCCAGCGCTTCTGTATTTCCAGTATTTTGTGAAAAGGGTCTATTCCTGTTCATGCAGAACTGAACTGTGTAGCTTTCTTTTTCTATCCTACTTACATCCCTTATTATCCTCCGTCTCACTGACCGGTAAGAAGTCATGCTGTTTGCAACATCATTCAATGCACCGCACTTCAAGAACAAGACTACTTACCTCTACTACTGCTACTACTACTTACCTCTGTTAAGACAACAAACCTGTGAAATTGTGTTGTTCATCTCCTTTTTCACCATCTGGGGTTCAAACAAATAAAAAAATAAATACAATTAGTCTCAGTCAAATCTACATAATCCAAATATATACTTGTATCACAGCACTGTACAATAGTACAATCTGTTTTAATAAAAGTGTTTGTTACCTCTAAAATAAATATTTAGCACACTTTGTAGAAAATACACAGAAATACTGTATATCATGTATGGCCACTTAGCGTAACAATATTAAGATATGATTTTTGGTCCCTATCGAACAGCCCTACTTTCAATCTGTTCATTTTATGAAAATAAAATGTATTGATTTAATTTACAGTAGATGTGCTACATTGTGATAATGCTATCAGGATATATGAAATGTTGGTCATATCGCACAACACTAATTTAATTGCTTAATTATTGCTTGTAGCACGTTTACTGTGTCTGGTGTGAAATGGGCTTAACATGAGCCGTACATGTGATACGCAACCATCCATGGGGGTCCTGGATCAACTACGATCCGTTACACAACACCTATTATTCAGTACGATTCATTCAAAATTTGCTGCACACTTTTTTAAATGGAACACGCAACTGTTCAATGTTTAATGTCCACCACATGCTCAGAAAAAGACACTGCTTATTCCAGTAACTTATCATGACAGCAGTGGTCAAACTGCCCACCTCTAATGAAATGTTCACACAACAGTGACTGAATTATTCTGACGTTGAATAATTGGTAAAATTCCCAGTTAACAGTTCCAAGTGTGAAGAACTTAAATTAATCAGAGTTTATACCTGATTCTAGGATTTGTTAATCTAGGTTTTAAATTAAGTTCTATTGCACCACATATTTTTGATTTACTTTAATTTTCACTGTCTATCATGATGGATTTGCTACTATAATCATCACCAAACACCTTTTGTTACTCTCTAGAAAAAGCTCCACACTGAGAACTAGCACAAAGCTCCCGTTACATTAAAACACAGCTCTCACAGGCAAAGAAGGAATTTAACGTTAACGTTAAACAGCTGTTTTTGGGTGGCAAAATCTTCCCAGTGGTTCAACCCACCGATTATGCGATTAAAGACGAATTAAGGCAACTGATGGCACAAAAGACATTTTTCTTTAAAATGATTGGCCCAAATACAGCCAATAAAAATGCATTTGGTTGCTAGGCAGATTTCACAGTCTAAATAATATAATGTGATGGTTATTTCAGAGTATCTAACCAGTAAAACTATCATATGTAGAAAAATATGTAAACAACATTCAAACTTACCTGCAACTCTGAAGCAGAGTTTAACTACTAGCTAAATTCACATTTCAAATATTGCATCTAACAGCATTAATGCACCTTCGCACCATTTCCTCAAAGGGTTCATGATCAAATTGAGACTATAAAAGTTCTAATTTTTTCACTTTGCTGACTTAGATGAAGTAACTTTATTCTCAAGTAACACATTTAGAAATTGCTCAACTTCGCTCTTCTTTACTATTTCTTTTCCTCACAAAGTTAGCTAGCTAGCTATATATATAGTTATTTATATGTTGTACATTTCTAAACATATATATATATATAAACAGAATATGTGTAAAAATACACAACATATAAATAACTATATTTCACTACTTTTAGTGATAAGTTTAATAGGTGTTCCTTCTCTATACCCTTCAAAAAGATGGTTCTATACAGGTTCTTTAGGAGGACAGGAGAGTGGATACCCACACCCTGATTAAAACCAAAAGCAGTTAAAGATTTCTGTAGAATTCTCTCTATAGATATGTATGTTTTATTGTAGGTCTAATTGTTACCTCTACTCTGTACCTATTGTTTTGAGCTTATATCCACATATCCAGTCACCCTACAGTGTTTGGTTTTACAATAATTTACATACATAAACTACAATCTATGTACAGTTTACATTGTAGTCTGGACATCCCTGATAAAACTCTGTGTGCTGTTGATTTTCCCTACAGACACATTTGTACTTCTGCACCTTCTAAAGCATGATTACCGTTTATTTCCTTAATTTAACACATTGCAAAAAAGTGACGTGCAAAATGGCACTAAATACATTATGTGTGTGTGTGTCTAAGTGTGGAGACATACATCATATTTAAGTGTATACCTGTGAAGGGTTTGTTCTCATATTCATGCTTGGAGCTTCAACAATGGCTATGTTTACATGCAAAGATTTTTGCCAATCCGACTGAACACAATCGGATTACAGACTCAGACTGAGGTGTTTATATGCACACTCTATACAACAATTTGATGGAAAATCTTCGTTTACATGCTCACTACAAGTAATCCGATGCAAAATGACGCGCATGCGTGGAGTAGCGCTTAGAGTGAACGTTGCCATGACAGCGAACATCACGTGAGGTCCAGTCTGAGTGAGATGAGTTTCCAGTTGGCGCGCTTGTGATTTTAACTGCTTTAAAATGATGTCAGACTCAGGAAAACATGCTTTACATGTCCTTATTGAAGAAGTTCTGAGGCACATAAGCTGGACGTCTGTCCCACCGCCGTCTTTTAAAGTTTAGAGCAGAACGTATTTACACGTTCCGATTGGAATGTAATCGGATACAGGCGTTTACATGGTTATTATTCTTCTATTTAACGGATTATTTAGAAGTTTACCCACCTCGTTCAATCGGATAGAAACTGTATTCCGAATGGCCTCAACTGGACTAGACTATTCCGATTGAGGTGGTTACATGGACGTATTCTATTCCGATTGAGCTATTAGTCAGATTATTAATGGATTATTAGGCTGCATGTAAACGTGGCTATTGTGTGATTTGACAAAGTCCAAAGTCCAAACTTCTACATAAGACTGTGCACTGTGCCATTTTCCAGTCACTGGCCAAGATGAGTTTTGCTGCCATGGTGAAACAAATCCTAATATATGGATTATGTGTTAATTTCCATCCTGAAAACCATGTTAGTAATATTTTATCCCTAAAACTGAAATGAAATGTTTGCCTTTGAACATTAAAGACTTTTCTACAAGTCTGTAAATGTGTGAAGGTGTATTATCAGTCTGTCTTAGCTCATATTTACTATGGCCATGTTGATCCACAAACTATAATTCATTATTGATTCAATGTCTGTTTTTCAACCTAAACATTAGGTTCATTTCTTCAATCAACATTCAACATTGATTTCATGTTTTTTTCATCTTCAACCAAAAGCAACAAAACTGTAGTGTGTTAGTAAAGAGAAAACCTTAGAAAGCCTAGCTGAGGACAAAAACAGCTGAAGAATAAAGCACCATGACTTGTGCGAAAGCTGTGTATCTTTTAATAGCAAAGTGCACTACAGTATGTATGATATAGTAGTAGTACGCGGTTGTGGATGCAGCCTTGGCTTTAAATTAAGTGCAGTCGACAACAGAAAACACAGAGTCGTGCATCGCTATACAAACCCTGATCCTCAAGAAATCAATGTCTTGTAAAATCAAAGTTTCTGGCCAGCAAAACTTGGATTTTTACAGCCTCGTAAATGAAGTCATAATAATAAAAAGTCACTGTTTTATTTACGATTTTGTTTAACTGAGGTAAGAGTTACAGTCGGGGCGCTCAGTCCTGCTCCTGGAGATCCATCACTCTGAAAAGCTCACATCCAACTTACCTGGCTCTAATATTCAGATGTGCCTGGAGGCCTTGATTATCTGGATCAGGTGTGTCAGATCAGGGTTGGAGCTGAACTCTGCAGGGTGGCAGATCTCCAGAACTAGAACTGGACATCTCTGAGATACACTAGTGCAGAGCCCAGTCCTGGCCTCCCAATTGAAAAAAAAATATCATGGAATTTAATTTAATCTCTGTCCAGGGAACCAACTCGTTACCTCATTAAAATGTACATTTGTAATTAAGTTTAGTTCTCCTAGTCTAATATACAGCAAATCAAAGTCTGCAGAAATATCCAGAAATGTCAGGCAGGATGGACTGATGTCAAACTGAATTCTACAAAAGTTGAACATGAGTTTCATTTAAATGATAATTTACAAAGTAATCAGTGAAGTGCTGTTCCTAAACCACTGTCTCTCTTCATGATACCTCAGCTGATCATGTTGTTCACTGTGTTATATATTAGAATTTGTACACATAACAACAAACGTATTCAAATTTCTTTGATTTTTTCTACATAAATTCCTTGATAAGTGCTAAGTGATTGTGGATGAGTGAGTTACTGGCAGTAGAAGGTGAGGACATTCTGCTGGTTTCCTCTAATCAGCAGGACAGGGCAGTGCAGTCCACAGCTCAGTGTGTCCAGTCAAGCCATGTAGAGAGAGCTGGGGAAGCAGCCCTGAGGGACAGGTCATGACCTGACACAGACAGACACACAGTAATGTGCACGGCTTCTGCTCTTTGATCTTCATTAGTTATGGGATTAACTTCATGAGAACAACTGAGCCTGACTGAGGAATTTCAAACAATATTTGAATTTGCATTCTTTGGTTTTGAGCTGAATATTGAACAGAATCCTTATGAAGTTCAGCTGTTAATGAGTATGAACTGGGATCAGGACTCACAGTAAGACCAGAGCAGCGTGTTTGGAATTCCTCCTGATGATCTCCTTCAGCCTCACCTTTCTCTCAGACTGTAAGACAGAAAATCCACAAGGAGAGCAACGTTCAAATGAGGGGAAAGTACTGATAACCACGTTGGTGCTTGCTCTCTCAAATGGAGAGGAACAAACTGAAAAGCAGTTACTGTTATTTTACCGTAGTGACGTGCAGAATACGAGCCAAATGAAAAACAAACCTTCCATCACAACGTTCTCACGTCGCTTGAATTCCTAGCTGTAAAAACAAGACTGAACTCATGTCTGAAATGAATACACTCGGCCGCGAAACGTAAAAAAGACTTCACTGTACTACTTTCCACCGTTAAATCAGTGTAACAGAGCGCTTAGTTTTCATTTTGGCACATTTTCTGTATGTTACTGTTTAAATGTAATTTAATGTGCACTACATTTCACTATTTTTGTTGTTTTTCAATCAAGCAAATATGTTTGAAGTACAAAAAAGAGGACAAGTGATGTGAAAACTGTGTAACAGAGGTTTCGTTTTTCATTTTGGCTCATGTTTCCGGTGGCCGACAAGATGCTATTGATAGTATAACTGAAAACACTTCGCAAACTTGTAAACGCTCTGCAAACAAAAACACTTTCATCAAAATGACGACACCTGAACTACATTTCACAAACGCACTGTAAATACCACAAAACACATTGGAGGTGAGCCACAACACAACGGTGATGTTCACGGTTAACCTGGCTGGCTAGTTTCCTATTGTTGACGAGAGGCCACTGTTCAGTAATATTGTCACCATACAGATGAGGAATTAAATTCACTTTGTTTTGTCAGAAACAGAAACATTTATCCAGCACATTCATGTATTTCGTGTACCTGAACAAGAGCAGCATCTCTCTGTAACTAAAGCCTCGGGTTCACTACACGACTTTTAAAGTCTTAACAGATTATAAAAAGATTGGGCGTCTCACACTGTCAGACTGGTTTTTGCAGATTTTCTTGGGCGACTGAAATATTGGGGATCCACACTTTTAACTTTTATGCTGCTGCTGAACTGAACGGAGCTCACTGATCTTATGAACTCACTCAGAGAACTTACTAAGAGACGCAAACAAACGTGGAGCTGCAGCTGCTGATTTCTCTGCCGTTTGCACTGAAACAGTAAAGAAGCAGCATGTAAACATGTTTAAGTGAGGATTAATGATTTAAAAATGTGATCAGTTGGTATTTTTAGAGTTTTAAATGTACATAAACTTTTGTGCTTTAAACTCAGCTCATTAAAAAGCTTCGCTCCACTCGTGAGAGACTTTTCACCATTTTTATTTGTTTACTTGCTGTATTTTCTTCTTTCGCGCTCTCAGTTTTCAGTGGCTCTTGCAGGAATCTTTTCAGATTGAGTCGTTGATCAGTTTACACTAGATTACACTCAGAGTCAGGTTAAAAAATCAGACATGTTGGTCTGAAATGCAGCAAATCTGAGTCTGAGATATCTTACAGCCTCTTAAATGAAGTCATAATAATAAAAAGTCACTATTTTATTTACAATGTTGTTTAACGGAGGTAAGAATTACAGTCGAGGCGCTCAGTCCTGCTCCTGGAGATCCATCACTCTGAAAAGCTCACATCCACCTCACCTGGCTCTAATATTCAGATGTGCCTGGAGGCCTTGATTACCTGGATCAGGTGCGTCAGATCAGGGTTGGAGCTGAACTCTGCAGGGTGGTAGATCTCCGGAACTTGAACTGGACATCTCTGAGATACACTAGTGCAGAGGTGCCCAGTCCTGGCCTCCCACCCTAAACAGTTCAGACCCAAAACACAGATATTCAGATTCCCCTCCAGGCCTTCATTAACTGGATCAGGTGTGTTTCATTACAGTCTTAAAAACATGGTTCTTCAAGGGTTCGTTAGAAAAGGCAATGGTTCTGTTTAGAACCATGAGTTCTACATAAAACCATACACAACACATTCTCCATCAATCCGAAGAACCATTTTGCCAAGCAGAGAACCATTTAAACAAGCAAAATATTCTATATATATTCCACCTAACAGGAAATCTATCTATCCATCCATCCATCCATCCATCCATCCATCACTGTGAACAATTCTGACTCAGTAAGTTTCTCTAGAACAGAGAACCACTATGAACGACTCTCTTTATATCTTATCAATTTAATTATGCAGAAATAAAAAAAAGTCATGGAATTTAATTTACTCTCTGTCCAGGGAACCAACTCATTTTCTCATCAAAATGTACATTTGTAATTAAGTTTAGTTCTCTGAGTCTAATATACAGCAAATCAAAGTCTGCAAAAATATCCAGAAATGTCAGGCAGGATGGACTGATGTCAAACTGAATTCTACAAAAGTTGAACATGAGTTTCATTTACATGATCATTTACAAAGTAATCAGTGAAGTGCTGTTCCTAAACCACTGTCTCTCTTCATGATACCTCAGCTGATCATGTTGTTCACTGTGTTATATATTAGAATTTGTACACATAACAACAAACGTATTCAAATTTCTTTGATTCTTTTCTACATGAATTCCTTGATAAGTGCTAAGTGATTGTGGATGAGTGAGTTACTGGCAGTAGAAGGTGAGGACATTCTGCTGGTTTCCTCTAATCAGCAGGACGGGGCAGTGCAGTCCACAGCTCAGTGTGTGGAGTCAAGCCATGTAGAGAGAGCTGGGGAAGCAGCCCTGAGGGACAGGTCACGACCTGACACAGACAGACACACAGTAATATGCACAGATTCCACTCTTTGATCTTCATTAGTTACGGGATTAACTTCATGACAACAACTGAGCCTGACTGAGGAATTTCAAACAATATTTGAATTTGCATTCTTTGGTTTTGAGCTGAATACTGAACAGAATGCTTATGAAGTTCAGCTGTTAATGAGTATGAACTGGGATCAGGACTCACAGTAAGACCAGAGCAGCGTGTTTGGTATTCCTCCTGATGATCTCCTTCAGCCTCACCTTTCTCTCAGACTGTAAGACAGAAAATCCACAAGGAGAGCAACGTTCACATGAGGGGAAAGTACTGATAACCATGTTGGTGCTTGCTCTCTCGTATGGAGAGGAACAAACTGAAAAGCAGTTACTGTTATTTTCCGTAGTGATATGCAGAATACGAGCCAAATGAAAAACAAACCCTCTAAAACAAAAGGCTTCACTATATTGCTTTCCTCCGTTAAATCAGTGTAACAGAGCGTTTACTGCATTTCACTGCTTTTTTTACTTTTCAAGAAGTTGAGTGATGTGAAAACTGTCTAACAGAGGTTTCGTTTTTCATTTCGGCTCAAATATACAGTGACCAACAAGAGCCTATTCATAGTAGGGGTGGGAATCCATGGCACCTCACGATTTGATTCGACTACAATTCGGAGGCCTGTGATGCGATTATAAAACCATTATGGATGCATCTTTTTTTCTATACAGGATTTTTTTCTCACTGTGTGATGACTTGGTAATTTTAAAGTATTTGTAATGATCTATAATGAATTTACTCCCAATATCTTTTATTAATAAATCAAATGGAAGTGATGTGGCAAGTTCATTGGAAGGTTCTCATTCACTGCTTTTGTTTAGGGGTGGGGGGGGCGGGGGGGGTCACTGTGTCAGTAAAATATCTGTGAGACGGGACGTGTGCTACATAGCGCGAAAGCCCTGTTTTTTCAACGAACCAGCGTACAGACTGCAGGTCACTTAGCAACACAGTCTCTCCGAGCAAGTAGCGAACGAAAAGGCAGAGAGAGATTTAGCTAAGACGAACATCTGGAGACAAATGGACTTATTCCCGTTTATAAGCGGCGCAGTTGGGTTCCTGGAACGTTAAATCTGAAAGACTGTCAAACACTAAAAGTTGCGAAGATGAAGTCGCTTCTCTTTCGAATTCGACAGTTGGTGGAATTGTTGTTGTTATGTGCCGCCATAGACTGTCCAGGTTCTGCACTTCCCCACTTCCAAGTTCCGCTTTTTACGTTCAGTCACCATTACGGTATGAATTAAATATTTAGCAAATCGATTTTTGAAGTTTATGAATAGATTCAGAATTGTCCACGTCTGCATCGCGATGCATCTAAGAAACGAGTTTTCCCCTACACACAAATATATATAATTCATAGTACGATTGAAAACATTTTGCAAACTTGTAAACGCGCTGCAGACATAAAAACAGAAAATGCTTTTATAAGAACGACTACACAGGAGCTACATTTCACAAACGCACCGTAAATACAGAAAACGGCTCTCTCTGCTTTAAAGCCAGGTTAGGTCAGGAGTCACAACCCAAATGATAAGAAGAGCCATTTTGTCCTTTCAACAAAAATCAAACCACCTTGGGAGCCACAACATGTATGTCCAGTGATAATGTGCTAGTTTAGGCTAAAAAATATAAACGAAAACACAGACTTACTCTGCTCTGCTTTAAGCTTTAGCTATAGCCGCTTTTCTTCAAACTCCGCCAGAAAACTTTTCCTCAAAAGTTGAAGAGTTTCTTGTGAAATGTCTCTCAGCTTTCCGCTGTTTTACGAGGCTGAAGTTGCTTCTCATTCGCCAGCTTCTTGCTGAACTTTCCCGTTCCACCTTAAATTCTGACTGAGACGAAGAATGTAAAAGCGGCACCATTTGCTAGGTGACCTGCAGTCTTTCGCGCATTATGGATCACTACAAATACTTTGTTTTAAAACTACAAAGTCCTCAGACAGTAAGAAAATAGAAATCATGTATAGTTGCATCGAGATGCATCGATAATCGTTTTATAATCGCATCGCAGCCCTCTGAATCGTAATCGAATCGAATCGTGAGGTGCCTAGAGATTCCCACCCCTACAGGAAATGCTTTTATAAGAACGACTACACAGAGCTACATTTCACAAACGCACTGTAAACACAGAAAACGCTTTGATCAGAACGACTACACAGAAGCTACATTTCACAAACGCACTGTAAACACAGAAAACGCTTTGATCAGAACGACTACACAGAAGCTACATTTCACAAACGCACTGTAAACACAGAAAAAGCTTTGATCAGAACGACTACACAGAAGCTACATTTCACAAACGCACTATAAAACACAGAAAAAGCTTTGATCAGAACGACTACACAGAAGCTACATTTCACAAACGCACTGTAAACACAGAAAACGCTTTGATCAGAACGACTACACAGAAGCTACATTTCACAAACGCACTGTAAACACAGAAAAAGCTTTGATCAGAACGACTACACAGAAGCTACATTTCACAAACGCACTGTAAACACAGAAAACGCTTTGATCAGAACGACTACACAGAAGCTACATTTCACAAACGCACTGTAAACACAGAAAAAGCTTTGATCAGAACGACTACACAGAAGCTACATTTCACAAACGCACTGTAAACACAGAAAACGCTTTGATCAGAACGACTACACAGAAGCTACATTTCACAAACGCACTATAAAACACAGAAAAAGCTTTGATCAGAACGACTACACAGAAGCTACATTTCACAAACGCACTGTAAACACAGAAAACGCTTTGATCAGAACGACTACACAGAAGCTACATTTCACAAACGCACTATAAAACACAGAAAACGCTTTGATCAGAACGACTACACAGAAGCTACATTTCACAAACGCACTATAAAACACAGAAAAAGCTTTGATCAGAACGACTACACAGAAGCTACATTTCACAAACGCACTATAAAAACACAGAAAACGCTTTGATCAGAACGACTACACAGAAGCTACATTTCACAAACGCACTGTAAACACAGAAAAAGCTTTGATCAGAACGACTA
Source organism: Colossoma macropomum (assembly GCF_904425465.1). Taxonomy (NCBI): domain Eukaryota; kingdom Metazoa; phylum Chordata; class Actinopteri; order Characiformes; family Serrasalmidae; genus Colossoma; species Colossoma macropomum. Next base: position 31,313,378 of record NW_023494796.1, on the reverse strand, counting down.
CACAGAAGCTACATTTCACAAACGCACTGTAAACACAGAAAACGCTTTGATCAGAACGACTACACAGAAGCTACATTTCACAAACGCACTGTAAACACAGAAAACGCTTTGATCAGAACGACTACACAGAAGCTACATTTCACAAACGCACTGTAAACACAGAAAAAGCTTTGATCAGAACGACTACACAGAAGCTACATTTCACAAACGCACTGTAAACACAGAAAACGCTTTGATCAGAACGACTACACAGAAGCTACATTTCACAAACGCACTGTAAACACAGAAAAAGCTTTGATCAGAACGACTACACAGAAGCTACATTTCACAAACGCACTATAAAACACAGAAAAAGCTTTGATCAGAACGACTACACAGAAGCTACATTTCACAAACGCACTGTAAACACAGAAAAAGCTTTGATCAGAACGACTACACAGAGCTACATTTCACAAATACCACAAAACACAATGGAGGTGAGCCACAACACAACAATGATGTTGACGGTTAACCTGGCTGGCTAGTTTCCTATTGTTGACGAGAGGCCACTGTTCAGTAATATTGTCACCATACAGATGAGGAATTAAATTCACTTTGTTTTGTCAGAAACAGAAACATTTATCCAGCACATTCATGTATTTCGTGTACCTGAACAAGAGCAGCATCTCTCTGTAACTAAAGCCTCGGGTTCACTACACGACTTTTAAAGTCTTAACAGATTATAAAAAGATTGGGCGTCTCACACTGTCAGAATGGTTTTTGCAGATTTTCTTGGGCGACTGAAATACTGGGGATCCACACTTTTAACTTTTATGCTGCCGCTGAACTGAACGGAGCTCACTGATCTTATGAACTCACTCAGAGAACTTACCAAGAGACGCAAATAACGTGGAGCTGCAGCTGCTGATTTCTCTGCTGTTTGCACTGAAACAGTAAAGAAGCAGCACGTAAACATGTTTAAGTGAGGATCAGTTCATATTTTTAGTTTTAAATGTACATAAATTTTGTGCTTTAAACTCAGCTCATTAAAAAGCTTCGCTCCACTCGTGAGAGACTTTTCTCCATTTTTATTTGTTTACTTGCTGTATTTTCTTCTTTCGTGCTCTCAGTTTTCAGTGGCTCTTGCAGGTTAAAAAATCAGACATGTTGGTCTGAAATGCAGCAAATCTGAGTCTGAGATATCTTACAGCCTCGTGAATGAAGTCATAATAAGAAAAAGTCACTGCTTTATTTGCGATGTTGTTTAACGGAGGTAAGAATTACAGTCGAGGCGCTCAGTCCTGCTCCTGGAGATCCATCACTCTGAAAAGCTCACATCCAACTCACCTGGCTCTAATATTCAGATGTGTCTGGAGGCCTTGATTACCTGGATCAGGTGTGTCAGATCAGGGTTGGAGCTGAACTCTGCAGGGTGGTAGATCTCCGGAACTTGAACTGGACATCTCTGAGATACACTAGTGCAGAGGTGCCCAGTCCTGGCCTCCCACCCTAAACAGTTCAGATCCAAAACACAGATATTCAGATTCCCCTCCAGGCCTTCATTTACTGGATCAGGTGTGTTTCATTACAGTCTTAAAAACATGGTTCTTTAAGGGTTCTTTAGAAAAGGCAATGGCTCTGTTTAGAACCATGAGTTCTATATAGAACCATTTCATGCTTAAATGACCAAAATGTGACCATACCAAACTTAGAACAATAGAAGAAAGATTTGGTGCTATACAGAACCCTTTCCAAAAGGTTCTATATAGAACGTATGGTTACACAACACATAGACAACACATTCTCCATCAATCCCAAGAACCATTTTGCCAAGCAGAGAACCATTTAAACAAGCAAAATATTCTATATACAATCAAAAAAAAAAAAAACGGTTCTTCAAGGGTTCCTTGGTAAAGACAGTGGATTTATAAAAAACCATTAACCCTTAAAGAACTATCTGCATGCTTAATGGTTCTTCAGACTGATGGAGAATGTATCACGTAATTTTCCACAATAAGAATAAATTATCGTCATATTGTCCACCCCTAGGTCAGCTGGTAGCTAACAAGCTCCTCCCATAATATTCAGAGACAGGCTTTTTACATCTCACCATCGAGCTGCTCTGGCTGAGCACAAAAGGGTGGAGAAAAAAGTATATGTTAACGAAAAAACACCTCAGTTTATTTAAAATGAAGCCAAACTCATTCATTTATCTTCTGCACTGTATTTACAGACGTATAGTAAACATACCACAAAAATCATTCGTTCATTTTACAGTCATTCACTGAACGCTTGAATTTATGTCAGAGATGTCAGACTGCAGTCCTGCCTGGCACTGAAGAGCTTAGCACCTCATTTAACTCACCTGATTCAACTCAGCACCTAATCAGCAAGAGCTCCAAATTCAGAGAGTGAGGAGAGGGGAACCAGCACGGCTGTAATCATATATTCTTGTTTCTGAATCTTCTATAGGAATAGCTCAGACATGACGTTACTAACGGAATGAAAAACGGTTCCTGTTTCCCCTCATCAGTAATGATATTATTATTCTGTATGACTGCCAGAACTTATTAACTTGTTTTCTTTTATTTGCTCTTTATTGAAATGTGAAATACTATAAGATAATGGGAAAATAATCAGTGTGTTTACATACACTTGATAATCTGA